>NC_058135.1:264722081-264780387 GCF_016433145.1 Gracilinanus agilis
TTGTGAAGACACTATTAATGTGGAAAGTTGGATTCAGATTCTTGTTTGATTACCCACTGTGTGACAGTGATCCTAATATAGATATAACATCAGATACAATAAAATTTAATAAGATCAAGAATACATAATTGGCAAAGTCTATTAACTATTTCAAATGTTGTTGATTGTAACCCTTCTATAATTTAGAAACATTAATCAAGAATAATAGATATAAATATAGAAAAGACCTGAAAGATCATTGCCTTTAGCCCCAATATTTTAGAGATGAGCAAATTAATCCCCAGAAGCGACTTTCTCAAGGTCATACAACAGTAACATAGCCAGGATTTGAACTCAAGTACTTAGCCTCCTAATTTAGAACCATCTAGACAGTACAATAACAATTTGACATTTGCCTTGCATATTCAAAGTGCTCAGTCTCACACACACACACACACACACACACACACACACACACAGAATAACACATGCTAAAAACTTAGCACTCTGGCTCTTGAATAAGCTCATGGTAAACACTGACTGAATGGTCAGGGTAAAAAAAAAAGAACAATGGGGCTTCCAATCACCCCTGCATGTTAGGCTATAGCCCTCTCACATCTTATTCAAGTCATTGCCCCTCCTTAAAAAAATCAACAAACACATTCATTCAATAAAAATTTACTAAGCATATATTCTATTCAATAGACAATATTTGGTGCTTTAAAGAGATGATAAAAACTTTGTTCTGTAATACCTTGATTTATCAAAAGGATGGCATTACATATAGGAAATATACACACAACTGTAGAGGTTAATAATATGTATGCAAGTAGAACAGGGTTAGAGATTTATATATGGGGTGTTCAGTGAGGATTAGCACTATCAGTGTGAGGGTTTGCCAAGTCCCCTTCAGGGCTGCTCCTCCACCTTTAGTGTCTACCTTTCACCTAGTCCTTGCCTCTGGCTCTAAGAAACTGTATCATGCTCAGTGATCACATTCCAGTAGATGGATCAAACTTGATTGAAGGTAACTGATGGACCACCTTTCACTGATGGTCAGTGAATTAGAGAGGAGTCTAACCCAACCATGAAAAGACATCCTCAACAGAATAGGCAGATATGAATAACTTGTTCCAATCACTGTGAAGGAGACAGAGGCAAGAACTGTGGAGCTCTTAAGAGTTTGGTCAGTCATCAAAGACACCAAGTTCATCCAGTTCATCACCAATCCTGCTAACTTTTGTCTTGACACTGAACTTCAATGGCTCAGGAAGAGAGCGTGAGACTGAGGACTTTGTGCAACTCTTCCTCACTTCAATCCAAAGTCATGACTCATGATGTCTTGATCCTCTTTGAAAATGATGAACAACATCAGAAATTACCTTAGTGATACTATCTAGAGCAGTGGTTCCCAAACTTTTTTGGCCTACTGCCCCCTTTCCAGAAAAAATATTACTTAGCCCCCTGGAAATTAATTTTTTTTTAAATTTTAATAGCAATTAATAGGAAAGATAAAAGCAACTGTGTCCATCACTGCCCCCTGGATCACTGCAGCACCCATCAGGGGGAGGTGGTGCCCACTGTAGGAATCACTAATCTAGATCAGTTTTACCATTTAATAGATGGAAAAACTGAGGTGCAGACAGATGAAGGGATTTCTCCAAGCTGACACTGGCAGTAAGGCTTGAGACATACAAAATGTACAGCTAGGTTTTAAACCCTACTTTTTTTTTCTTTCCATCTCTGATGAATTTTGTTTTTCAAGAATTTTGGTCATTTTTCAGTCATATTTGACTTTTCATGACTTCATAATAGGTTTTTCTTGGCAAAGATACTGGAGTGGTCTGCAATTTCCTTTCCCAGCTTATTTTACAGATGAGGAAACTGAGACAAAGTTCATTCATTCCATCAGGTTCACACGACTAGTAAGTATCTGGGGCCAGATTTAACTTCCCATTTACAGAATCTGTGATTGAAATGACTAACTTACTGCTTCTTCTCCTTCTCCTTCTCCTTCTCCTTCTCCTTCTCCTTCTCCTTCTCCTTCTCCTTCTTTCACTTACTTCTACCATCACTACCACTTATTGACATTCAGATAATGGTTTAAGGTTTTGTAAAAGTTTTTATACATGCTTTTATAAGTGGTTTAAGGTTTTATAACACTCTTAAATATTATCTTATGTTTTACAGATGAAAAAACTGAGGCAAATAGAATTAAGTGATTTGTACAGGTACTATTAAATTGTGTAATTCCAGTTTTGAAGTTGTTACCTGACTCTGAATTCAGCCTTTTTCCCCCTGTTATATACTATGATGCAGGTACCATTGTACAATTCCATAGTGACAAGTTATTTTCCATCTCCCTGCAATATAGCCAGCTCTGAGTTAAAATATAAAGCATACACTTAATAGAAGTGTCAGCCACCTACCAAAAGTTTGACTAGCTTAGTGACCCATCTTTAAGGGAAGCTCTAAGAGGGGTTATTCTTGGTGCCTGCTGGTGTCACAGAATCTTTTAACAAGTACAAAATGCTGTGATCTGCTTTGTGATAAACTCATTTGAAATCCCAGCCAGAGCTAGGTTTTCTGGAGAGCTTTGATACAGGTGACGATTAGGTGTGCAAATTGTGTTTTACAAGGAAGACTACAAGGAAAAAGATGAGCAAACATCTTAAGAAAGGCTGGATTTGTGTCCAACTAATCAACTCTCACTGGTGTCAGTCTAAAAAGTCTGTGCATTTAAGTTATGGAGACTTTTCAAGAGGAAAGGGGAAGGAAAGGAGGATAGAGAATTTACTTCGATTATTGTGATCCTAAACTCTGCTATACAATGTGACACAAACATAAAAATAATAGAGGAGGTACCCCCCCAATAACTGCCCTTTAGCAGCTTAGATTCTACTGGGGAGACACAACATGCACACAAATTAGTACAATAAAGTATATCCAAATTCCAAATCAATTCAAGAGTCAGAGAACCAATAAAGGGTGTTTTTTGTTTGTTTGTCTATTTGTGTGTGTGTGTGTGTGTGTGTGTGTGTGTGTGTGTGCGCGCGCACGTGGTATTGGGGAAGGGTTAGGGATGAAGAAAGGAATCATGTAAGAGATGGAATCTGAATTTTGCATTGAAGGAATCTAATGTGTGTATGAGGCAGAGGTAAGTAGTGTAATGTAGAAGTTGGCAGGATGGAATTCCTACAAAATACAGGTTCAAGCCGGGAATTCTGGGTGAGGCTTGACCCTGTATTTTGCAGAAATTCCATCCTGCCAACTTCTACATTACAGTAGGAAAAGTATTTCAAGGCTAGGGGCCATTTGTACAGACACTCAGAAGTGGTCAGTGGATGCTTTTATTTTTAATCCTTACCTTCCATCTTAGAATCAATACTATTAATTTGACAACTAGAAAGAAGATGTATTGAAAATGGAACTAGAGAAAGTAGCTGGGGTGCTAATTCAATAGTCAAAGTAATGAGGGCTTCAATAAGGATGGAACCAAGAAAGACTGAGGTGGATAGAGAATTCTTAATACTTCTGCTTACTGGAAATGGAAGAATAGACATGAGACAATGGTGGCTTTTAGGTCAGGAACCTACTGGAAATTGGTAGTGCCTTCAACAGCAGTAGGGAATTTTGCTGAAGCAATGGGTTTTTATTGGGGAAGGGTCTGCTATTTTGAAAAGGTTGGTTCTGAGATGCTTGAGAACATGCCAGAAGAGATTCTAAATAGTCAGTTGATAATTCAGGGCCAGAACTTGGGTAATAGATGAGGGCTGTAAATGTAGAATTAGCAGTCATCTGCATGGATATAATTGACTCTAGAGGAGATGATGAGATCACTATGGGAGAGAATACGGAAAGACAGAAAAGGTCTCCTGGTAAAGAATTAGGAGGAAACCCATGCTTAGTTGGGAAAATGAGGGTGATATCCCAACATAGGAGACTGGAAAAGAATACACAGAAAGATACTATAAAGAGAGAACAAAATCATGGAAATCAAAGGTAAAGTCAAGAAGATAGGGGCAAGAGAAAAGATGACAGGGAATGAATGCAGACACATTTTCTGTCTTTGTAGCCAATATGTACATAAATTTCAGACCCAGTTTTCAAGTTTTATGGCAACATAGAATCAATGTTGCCTAGGTTTCCCTCCATAAATCACACAGGAAATGGCCTCTGATCATCATTGTGGGGATTACATCTGGGGGATTGATGTTTCAGTGGAAGTGGGGTGCTGAATGCCTTATAAACCAAGCAGGAAGAGGACTGTTCAATGCCAAGTATTATT
This sequence comes from Gracilinanus agilis, assembly GCF_016433145.1. Classification (NCBI taxonomy): domain Eukaryota; kingdom Metazoa; phylum Chordata; class Mammalia; order Didelphimorphia; family Didelphidae; genus Gracilinanus; species Gracilinanus agilis. The sequence goes on from NC_058135.1 coordinate 264,726,349, forward strand.
CCTATGTTTCAGCCATGTCTCATGATTGTATTTGGACCCATTCCTAATGAATAAGTGAATATGTCAGTGTCAGTATATTATTCATTGCACGTGCACAATTCAAATCAGGAATGCTATTTTTGCGTGTGTGTTGTTTTTAAACAAGAAAATTCTACATAACCCTTAACCAGAGTTTAAGAAGAAGCTCACATATAAAGGATCAATAGCTTATTAATAATAAAGAATCATAGCCTATCCATTTTTGTAACATTACCTGAAATAATAATAATATCAGGAATGATAATGACATAATAAGTATATAGTCTTATTCTTATTAATCACGTAGTGAAATTCTTTTATCCAAAGGTCAGACTAAGTGACTACAGTCCTTTGGGACCCTGCCAATTACCCAGGAGTAAATAAATAAACAAAGTTTTTGGAAAGACAGAAATATTTGTCACAAAGCCCATGTACTTAACTCTACAATAGAGAAGTCCTCATACCCTCACTCAGAACCCATTTATTTTTTAGTTAATACACAATTCTGACATAGTTATTGATTTCCAACAAATTGCATACTATAAACAGCAGACCTCTGATATTATATGAACATCAACACTTTGAAAACTCTGCCTTGGCCATTTATAAATAAGGAATAAATAAAGGTCTAGTTCACTCCTGGGGATGAATTTCCTATTCTCCATCTGGCTTCTTTGGTGAAGGCTAGAACTCATGAACTGAAGCTGAGGGGGAAGGAGGAAGCAAGGCAGTAGTGTTATCAAGGGTCAGTATGATGATGACAGTAAAAGATAATAGCTGACAGTCCCATAGTGAGGGAAGAGAATGGAATACAAGAAAAGGCAAAGGCATAAAGACTTAAAAGACAAAGCCATCATTTTACCTTGTATCTTAGCAAAGAAGAATTATTGATTTCCATAATCAGAGTCCTGAGTCATCAAGAAAATCAATTCATAAATAGTGATTACATATCTGCTATATGCAAGGTCCTGTCAAGTATTGTCAGTACTACACTACTAAGTAAAAGAAAAAACTAAATAAAATTTTTTTATTATTAAGCACTTACTGACAGCTAGGGAAAGTATGACAGAGTGGAAAGAGTGATAGATATGGTCTGAGAACCTAGATTCCAATCCTGACCATGCTATTTATTACATGTGTGACCTGGAAAATGTCACAACTTCTATGTGAATGAGTTGCCTTGTTAATTAAGTAAAAGGGTTGGGTTCGGTGAACTCCAGGTCCTTTACCATTCTAAATCTAGGATCTTATAAGCTGTATCCTGGCCCTTCAAAAATTTGAGTGAAAGGCAGGTATAATGCAGTGTCAAGAGTAATAGATGTTAAGTTCAAGGGCTCAAATTTAGTTGAAGGAATTGGGGAGGTTATCTTGGAGAAGAAAATACAAGGAGAAACTTGGTATCTATCTTCATGTATTTGGAATGTCATTATGTCGAGGATGGAATGGGCTTATTCTGCTCAGAGAAAAAGAATCAGGATCAGTGGTAGAAAGTTGCAAAGATAGAAACTTAAATTTGATGTCATGCAAAAAAATGAAAAAAATTGAACAACAGTAACTACTTCCTAAATAATTAAAGTACTATAAAAATAGTGTTTGACCTCATCAGTTATTTTCTAATAAAAATTTCCTTCATGAATGAATTGGACTGGCTGACCATTGAAATCCTTCCCAGCTTCTTAAATTTTGTGATTGTAGGACTAGAACTCCAGCCCTGCCATTTTCAAACTATCAGACCTTACTAAAAAGGAGTTAATTGGTCCAATGCTTAGTTTCGGGAATCAAATTAATTTTATTTTATTAAAATATCTCAAAATAATGATTTAATTCAATGAAATAGAGTCTATTTACATTTCTGTTGTTTATATAAACTTATAAGAATATTTTAACATTACAAACTGCCCACAGATTATTTTTAGCATGATTGTTTCCGCAAACCAAAAATATTCCAGTCAGTACACAAACACTCTCTAGGTTCCATTGTAACTTTAGGCAACATAAGACTTTGTCCTGTACAATGTGATGTGCAAACTGCCCCTTCCTTATAGGGAATAAATTTTTAATTTAATAAATTTATTATAATTAGTCATAATAATTATATTATGCTTTTAAAGCATATTTGATCATTTTTAACACAGTAACTTCTCAAGTTCCTTCAAATTTGAAGTCTATGATTCTCTAATGTCTTGTGAAGCTACAAAGGTCTTTTCTTCTCTAGACTGAACTTTCTTAGCTTCAACAATTACATCTTCAATCACATTGCTTCTATATGTCTTATAATACCCATAGATTCGCTCCTATATATCAATGAGGCTATTAAAATGTGGTTGGGATGCTGGTATATATGCCCTTGCTCCAGGAGTGTGCTGCTAGCAGGCAGAGAATAAATATGGCACCATTGCTCTTTTATTGGAACTTTCTACTTTGATTACTTCATAAGATTGTTTCAGCTATCTTGGTAACTCTTTCACTTTGCTGAACTGCATCCAAATAATGGTCAACATAAACCCTTCAGTACTTTTTTCATAGGACCACAACACATTCTCAATTTCCCCAGTTTCCTCAGTTTGGCTCCAAGTCTTGAAGCATCATTCCAAGACAGAAGAGTGGAAAGGGCTAGGCAATGGTAGTTAAATGTCTTGTCCAAGGTCACATAGCTAGGATGTGTCTGAGACCAGATTTAAACTTAGGACCTGAATCTCCAGTCCTGGCACTCAATCTACTGAGCCACCTAGCTCCCCCTGTCACAGGTATATTGTGACAGAAACATGTTCTAAACTCTAGTGTTCTATGGTTGAATATAAGTTGTGTCATGAAAAGGCAGCTGACCTCAAGATATGAGTTCTAGTTCCATGCCTCTGACACATAGAAGATGTATGACCCTGGACAAGTTGTCTAACCAGTGTGTGCCCCTGGATCATAATCAAGTAGATACTGATCTCTAAGAGTTAAGGAAGGATCCTCAATTGGAACTAGGCAGTGAGATGGCATATTGGATAGAAGACTAGATTTAGAACAAGGAAATTTTGAGTTTAAAATTTCCTCAGACACTTATCCTAGTGTTTGGCACATAGTATATGCTGAATAAATGTTAATTGATTGACTGTAACTTTGGGTACATCACTTAACCTTTCTTAAACTCAAGTTCTTCATCTATAAAATGGGGACAATCATAGCACCTATTTCACGGGGTTAATATGAGGATCAAGTGAGATAACATACATAAAAGTGCTTTGTAAACCCTAAACACTATATAAATATTAGTATTACTATTACTATACTATTAACAATGATGAAGATGATTATTATAATAATAAATGCACAGCCCCAACCATAATGAAATCTCATGCTTAAAACAACTCATGATTTTTTTCCACTTTCCATTTGTTTTAAAAACTGGTCACAAACTGACCATTTTCCCGTTGTGAGTACAGAGTAACATTTATCACTGAAGAAACTCAGACTTGAAGGACCGTTAGAAGCTATCTTTTTCAATAAAAAAGGCTTTGATATTGGAGTCTTCAGAACCTGAGTTCAAGTCCCAGATCTACCAATTGCTCCATGTGTTATCTTGGATAAGTCAAACAACTTCCCTGCAGCTCAGTTTCCTCATCTACCTACACTGAGAGTTGGACTTAATAACTTCAATAATCCATTTCTATTCTAAATCTATGATGCTATGAGAAAGGTCTTTTTTCTTTTGTTCTCTTTTTAATTCTACAAATATTTTATAGTTGGGAGTCCTTGCAACTAAGAATGGAATGAAGTGGGTAGTGAGGTTGCATTTCAACATGTGAATTCTGTTAATTGTATTATTTTTTAATTTTCTTTAAGATCCTCTCCCTTCAGTTGACAAGTGCATATAAGATATGTGAAGCGAATTTTCATGTGCAAACTAATATAAGTAGTTATCATCAGAACAAAGATTACTGGGACATTTCATCAATTATATTAAAATTTGTCTATTATTTGAAGACAACTAAGAAGAAGTATTTTCTCCCTGGAGAATAGATAGAATATTAATGTAATGATAAACTTCGCATCAAAAAAAGATCAAACATGCCACTGACTTTTTCTTTTTTTATGACTTTGAATTTTTATTTTTTAGACATTTTTTTCTGTGGTTACATGATTCATGTTCTTACTCTCCCCTCCTCCTTCCCAACTCCCCTCTCCATAGACGACACATATTTCCACTGGTTTTAACATGTCTCATTGATCAAGACCTATTTCCATATTATTAATAGTGGAACTAGGGTGGTCATTTCGAGTCTATATCCCAAATCATGTCTGCCTCAACCCATGTGTTCAAGCAGTTGCTTTTCTTCTGTGTTTCTGCTCCTGTAGTTCTTCCTCTGAATGTGGATACTGTTCTTTTCCATAAGTCCCTCACAATTGTCCTAGGTCATTGCGTTGCTGCCAGTACAGAAGTCCATTACGTTTGATTTTACCACAGTGTATTGGTCTCTGTGTACAATGTTCTCCTGGTTCTGCTCTTTTCACTCTGCATCAATTCCTGGAGTTCTTTCCAGTTCACAAGGAATTCCTCCAGTTCATTATTCCTTTGAGCACAATAGTATTCCATCACCAGCAGATACTACAATTTGTTCAGCCATTCCCCAATTGAGGGTATAACCTTGTTTTCCAGTTTTTTGCCAACACAAAGAGCGTGGCTATAAATATTTTTGTACAAGTCTTTTTCCCTATGATCTCTTTGGGGTACAAACACAGCAATGGTATGGCAAATCAAAGGGCAGGCAGTCTTTTGCTATTGACTTTTTCTAATAGATCAATGTTGAAACATGATATTCACTACTAAGTGGGGGGTGGGGGATACTAAGGTATTAGGGTACAAAATGAGGCATATGCTTTGAAACACGGCCAAGAAGATAATTTATTTTGTTTGGTTTTATATATTATAGAATTTTCTTTTCTCTTTTTTTTTTCCAAAAGGGTAGGTAATGGGAGAGAGAAAAACTATATTTTGGGTCATTTTAAAAAGAAACATGACCGAACTCCTGCTAGAGAACTTAAAATGAAAAATGAGAAATACTCTTAGCTTCAGTTAATATGGGAGTTTGCTTTTTCCAAATATGTATCTTTATGTAGATTTTTAAAAATATTCAAAGTGGGGATAGTGGGTGAGACAGAGTAATCAAAAGTATTGTTAATTGAAAAAAATATTTAAATCACGAGCGCTACAAAATAAGGATACAATGTAAACTCTGCTAAAATTTTAAAAATCACAACTGCAAAGTTTTTCAGACATGCTATATAAGAGGAACAAGAAGGGGAAAGAAGAAGAGAGAGAGACACAGATGGAAACAGAGAGACAGAGACATATAAATACAAAGAAAAAGTGACAGAGACATAGAGACCAGACAGAAAGAGACGGAGATTGAGATTGAAATAGTAGTTAAAATGATGAGCTTGGAATCAGCAAGACTTGGGCTCAAACTCCACCACCGGCACCTAACTAGCTGTATGACATTAGATATAACATTTAATATCTGTGTGTCTCAGACAATTCCAAAGAACTAATCTATTAATAGCAGGGTGTTGTGGGTTGTGATTTTTATAGGAGAAAAGGAATTCTATGTGAAGACACTGAATTATCCACTTGACCCTGTATCAAAGTGAATTAAAGATGGCCAGAGGTTATAGATAGCAAATGGCAATTTGACAATATTACATTCACAAGTGAAATTGGTGCAACAAATATTATTAAAGAGCTCCTTTAAATGTGAGCCCATTCACCTGAAGAAATGATGCAGGAAGAGACTATGCCTCCAAACTTGGGGAAGGAATATCTGTACTTCTGCTCTTTTGACCAAAATTCCTAAATAAATGTTTCCTTGTAAAACTGAATCAATGTTATTTGCTTAAATGTTATTGGGATGATAGTCAGTGAAAATTCATATTGGGAAGAAGATATTGTAATTGGGATATGAGTTAATAGCATTAGAAGAAGAAATTCCCATATATTCCTCCCAGAACCCAAGGAAGAGATAAGATTAGTTATCCTCTGGGGACTTAACCCATCAACAGAAGTAGGAATTCGGATAAGGATCATTAGCACTCATAAAAGCCACATGTATATAAAGGCACAAAAATTAGAGCGTTTCTTTCCTATAACATCTTTGCTGATTCTTCCCTTTTTAAAAAAAAATTCTGATGTTCTAGACTAAAGCTCTTTTGAATGCAAACAGGATGTAAAACATGTGTGTATGATTCTTACTCTATCTTGTTGATGCTTATTATTCATTGTGGATGATTTAAATTTTATGCAAAATGTACCGTTGTGGATACATTAGTGAACAAATGAAAAAAGATCATTATGGAGGGAGCATCTTTGGAAGTTTAAAAAAAAGTTCCAAGGAAAATATATGTGGTTGTAAAGACAAGGAAATCACTCAGCATTAAACTTAATCAGTTTAGAAACCCTTGCCATTAGTCTGGTCTGTTCAAATTTGACCTTGTATACCAAAGGGACTTTTTTGAGGTCAGGCATTATTTTGTAGTTTCTTTGATTTAAATATAAATCAAGTGACTAACACTATATCTAAAAATAAAATAAGAATTTAATAAATAGTGGAATAAATAACATGTGTAGTTTGGCAGTCAGTGGATTTCAAAATCAGCCTTTGACATTTAATATCTGTATGACTATGGGAAAGTCACTTAACCATTATGAGCCTCAATTTCCTCAACTATAAAATAATAACAGTAACAAAAAACAATAATAACTAGAACTTCAAGGTTTATCAAGAGCTTTACAAATTTTATCTCATATGATCCTTGTAAAAAACCCTATAAGACAGTGCCATTATTATCCTCATTTTATACAATGAGATTGTGATGGTAATTTCAATAAGAAAAGTTGCATGAAGTATATTGCAAACTCCAAAGGAATATAGAAATGTAAGTTACTATTTGGACTATACCAATGATTGGCATAAATAAAATCCAATGAGGAACCTCCCTCTACCAATGCAGATTGAGAAATGGTGCTCACTAATCTGACTTTTGAGACTTTACTGGTGCTCTGAAACATTAAGTGACTTGCCTATAACATATAATACAGCGTATAGTAAAATCAGGACTTGAACTCAGGTCTTCCTGGTTTTCAGACCAGATTTCTATAAATTATGAATGCCTAAGGGATGGTAGGACATATATACCCTAAAATATAGGAAGGCAGTGTATTACAGAGAAACTCATTCTGAAACGGAGTCAGGGTTGCTTAGTTCTAGTTTTAGATCTAATTTTAGCTAATTTAGCAGTTACCTTGTTGAATGAAAATGGGCAACTCTCTTTACATCCTTGCGAAGTCAAACTTACCATCTGAAAATGAGAGTGTTTTGGACTGGATTATATATAAGGTTCCTCTAGATCTCATTGTTTTTAGGTTCTGTATGCAATACATGGAAGAGAGAGAAGATTAAATGAAGAAATGCCTCACATTTCAAATTGACCTCACTGCTCAATTTAAAGTGATGGAGAGAAATTTCTTTGTTCTTTCATTTCTGCCATTAACTATGAGACTCTTGAAAGCAGGGAAGCTCTTTGCTCTTTCTTTGAAGCCAGCACATCACAATACCTGGCACTTAGTGGGTACATTTCAGTGTTTGGTACTGATCCTGGCACATAATGGATGCTTAATAAATGTTGACTAAAGGATAGTGCTTTAGGGAATCTCTCTGTTAATAGAAATGCTCAATGAAGATCTAATATATGCCTTCTAAACTTCTGCCTATCTTCCATTTCTTTATTTATATGACAAAAAGTTTCCACTCAATGTACTAGGGAATTTATGTTGTTCAGTTATTTCAGTCATGTCTTATTCTTTGTGCTCTCATTTGGGGTTTGCTTGGCAAAGACAACAGAAAGGTTTACCATTCCATCTCCTTCTTATTTTACAGATAAAGAAATTGTGCCAAATAGGGATAAGTGACCTTTTGGGGGTCACAAAAGTAAGTGTTTGAGGACAGATTTGGATTCAGATCTTCTTGACTCCATATCTGGCACTATCTACTTATTGTACCACCTAGTTGCCCTTCTTTTAATTCTTTTAGATGCTAGTTCGAACTCAAGTCTGTCCATTTATCATCCTTTCCTCTTATAGTATCATTGACTGACCTGTTATCCTGTGCCTACTTCTAGCTGTCAAAACTATTATTTCAATTCTTATATACAAGTCCTAAATTCATTATTTGATAAAGGTGTGGTTCCATTGAGTCATTCAATTTCTCTACTTCATTCAACGTAGAAATGAAAAGGGACTTGATATGCTGATTCCCCTGTCAAATAAAATCAATAATCTATTGGAGATATGAACTAGCTGTAGAAAAGTTATGAATAATAGCTCAATTTAAGAGATACTTAATCTTTTTTGTGTGTGTCATGGCCCCGTTTAGTCTAGTGAAGGATATAAAAAATTATCAAAAAAAAATTTAAAGATCATGAATCCTAGGGTGAAGAACCCCTGCTCTAGTGAATCAATCAATAATAATAATTAACATTTATATAGTCCTTACTGTGTGTTAGACACTATCCTAAGCTAATTAATCAATCTCAGATTTCAGAATGTTTCAAAATTGCTAAATCAATTTAGCAATACTTGAAAGACATTGGATGAAAGGGAATAAGACTACAAAGGAAATGAATTGATATTGATTGGGGTGTTGTTATTTTGGAATGGAGGATTCAAGTAAACAGTTACCAAAGAGGAAGTATTTTCAACTAAGCCCCAGAGATGTATCACCTTGATTTGAGGAATAGTCTTTTCTCACCTCCATCATACCCCTCAATATTGATAAGAGAATTATTTTTTTCATTATTTCAATCCTTTTTGACCAAAGTGTAGGATTCTGAAACAGGAAGGTATCTTAGAAATAATTTAGTCTCCCAAGAGATTTGTTACTTGCCCATGTTTATACAAGTAGATCATACCAAAAATGGGACTAGAATATGGGTTTTCCAACTCACAGGCTAGAATGTCTTCTATTATACCTCCCCACAGAGAGAGTTATCCATCCAATCATGCAATTAAACTTTCAAGAAATTATTCCTTCTATAATTTGGTAATGTTTCCTTCCTGTCTATTGAATCTGAAATCTCAAACTAACACCATGACAGAGATTTTTCTATTATAATAAACATTAATAATTATAACAAACATAATTATCACTGGATAAATATAGCTTTTCCCTAGATGTCTAACTTCTAGGAGTAATTTCTTCTAGAATATGAACACTTCTTATGATGAAAGAGGGTTCCTGAAAAGGACCTTGTAGGAATCATCATTCCCTGATTCTTACTTTGCTGTCTTCCACCTGAACTCCTAGCCATGAAGTGGCTTGGTGCCCATCCCTTTTAGGCTTGGTGCCCAAAACCGCAAGACTCCTCTCCCATACATACTCCCCCCAGGCTCCATTATCATAGTAAACTTAAGCTATGCTTATGAGAAAAGGAAATCCTCTGAGATGGAAATATGGAAAGAGAATATTCTAGACATGATGGGGTTGCGAGTGGGAATACTTCTATAAAGTCCCAAAATGAGAAACAGAGCATTATGCATGGATTATAAGTCTAATTTTAATTGTAAGAATACAAAAAAGAGCCATTCACTTATATGTTTTGAGCCTTATTCCAATACTGTAGGGTACCACAGCTTCATTATCTTCATTCCGCTGATGAGGAAACTAGACTTCTGATGAAGAACATTAATTCTATGAGGGCCATTCAGAAATAATTCTGGGAAGTTAAATGGAGTCAGAGTATGAAGACTGGGGAAAACTTTCCAAACTACATGAATATGTTTCTGTTTTAGACTAAATGCAATATCGAGTTATCGATAAGTTTTGATTTGGGTGTGGACAAATAGTGACATAACCATATCTCTGAATTAGAAATGTCAGTTTTACATCTATCAGGATAATATATTGGAAAGGGAAGGAGGGATGGATTCCAATAAAGAGACTATGGCAATAATCCAGATGAGAACTGTTAAAAGTTGGAACTAGGAATTTGGCTCTGTGAGTAGAGAGAAGGTGGCAGACATAAGAGACTTTGCGGAGGTAGAATCAATAAGACATGGTAACTGATTCATATAGGGGAGGAGGTGGAGACAAGAATCACTTTGATACAGAGATAAGAACATTGGATATGGACTCAGAAAACTTAGGTGCACAACTCATATTGGAGAGCAGTGGCCTTTGTGATGGCCTTCTTGGACTTCCATTTCTTTATAATGTCAGTGAATTGGAATAAATAGAAAGAGAGAGAGAGAGAGAGAAAAAGAGAGAGAGAGAGACAGACAGACAGACAGACAGACAGACAGATAGAAACAGAGACACAGAAAGAGAAACAGACAGACAATTTATTAAGCATTATTAAGCATATTTATTAAGCACTTATTTTGTAAAAAAGTATAGTACTAAGAACTAGGGAGGAAAACTAAAGCAAGTAAGTTAGTCCCTAGTCTTAAGACGCTGATATTCTAATAAGGTCCAACAACAAATACAAAAGAATTCAGGAGTCAGGGAAGAATATTCAAACAAATAAGGTGAAGAGATGATTAAGAAGTGTCATGTAGACCCAGGTCCTGACAATATAAGGTGATTCTTGTATATCAAAGAATGGGAGTTGGGGTTGGATCCAAGATTCCACTTGGGGCAGGACATCAAGATCATTGTACGAGTAGAAGGCCTGGTGAGCAACAGGATATGATAATTAGATTAAATCTAACCTGCCATCTTTAGATTTAATCACCAAATGTGAAAACATCCCCACTTAATTCACAAGTTGGATGGTCTATGACCTAGGTGTGCTAGAGTAAGTGACAAATCAAAATTTACTGACTGCCTCCTGGGCAGTCTTAAGAAAAGCATATGTTGTGATTGGACATGTAAACTAAGGGGAAGGTATAGGAAGTGATGCAAAAGAGGCCCTTTTAAAAAGAGACCTCAGTGAGCTCAGATCTCTCTTCTGATTTGTGATCAGAACTTGAAGGAGGTCTGGACCTTGGTGTGATTCCACATGGTGAGTATAAAGACTGAATCTTCTTGAACTTCTCTTAAGGAACTTCCTTTTTAATAAAGACTCTGTGGCTGTAGCTTTTGCTTCCTTCGCCTCCAAGGCCCTCTGAGTCTGACTTTCTGGCCTTGGGATCAAGGCTGGAAATCCCTCAGCTGAGGGTTAATTAGATCTACCTGGATTCAACTAGGGGATCAGAGCAAATTACTTAGTGTGTTAGATTACTTATCCTCTTATCCTCTCTCCCTTTCCTTATTTCTTCTTCCTCTCCTCATTTGTACATAAAATTCCATAAAAGTCATTTTGACTTGAGATTATTCTTTAATTGGGGACTGATAATTATTCAATTCCCTGGCAACCAACCTTTTAATATTTACCCAGTCAAACCCCTTTTTTAACCTCTTACAAATCCATGGAACTGATTTTAAGAATATCCCCAAGTTTGGGACTGTGAGTGACTCTAAGGATATTGGTGCCTTAAGAGCTAAAACTTGACACAATTTTTCTCTCCCTTTCTTCTTGCTCTGTCTCTCTTTGTCTCTGTCTGTCATCTATTGTCCATTTATCTCTGTCTTTATTTCTATCTCTCTGCCTATCTCAGTCACTCATTTAGTTTCTCATTCTCTCTCTTCCCTTGCTCTCTCTATAAGAATAGAAGAAATGTGAGTGATTTGTCCAGGCGTCCTCTGGCCATGCCTCCACATGAAGTGTTCAAATAGAATCAACCTTCTGTAAACAAGCAGAAGTGACAACTAGGACAGAGAATGGACTTGTGCACAAAGGGTTCACTGGAGAAGCTCAAATGTCAAGGCCAACAGAAGTTTGAATTATTTCAGGTCTTTGACTTCTGACCCAGAGGAGCTGCCCAGTGTTGGAATTCTATTGAAATGTGTTTTCAAAAGATGACATTATATGTCTGCTAATTGGGGTGGGGGGAAGTCAGAGGGAGGAGAAGTTAATTGTTTACTTTCAGGTTCTTGCAGACAATAAAAGTTAACACATACAAATATATTCCTTTAAGTTTTATTAAATAATTTTCATGTTATTTCATTTTACATTCACAACAATCCTGAAAAGAAGGTGTTAGTACCCCATTTTACAGATCTGACAACTAAGATGAACACAGGTTGAGTACTGTTTTTTGGGTTTTTTTTTTAATAATTACACAGCTAGTATGTATCTGGGTGAGGATTAAATTTGAATTCAGGTCTTCCTTCCTTGAAGACCAGAACTGAGACCCTGAGACACCTAGCAGCAAAGGAATGGGTATATTTTAAGCCTTGAGACATATTTCTCCTAGTCCTGTTATAAGGACTAGGTCTGAAAGCTGTTTACCCATTCTGTCCCCATTCCAGAAATATGCTTCTTCCTTCCCTTTGGCTCTCCTTAGATTCTCTAATTTCCCCTATGATCCCTCCAAATGCCACCTCCTCACAATGACATTTTCCATCTCTGTTCTGTGTGTCCTCCCCTGCCTCCAGTTATCTTGAACTATATACCTACCCTTTCCTCCAAGAGGAATGTTGGCTGCTTGGAACCATTGAGTGTCAGAATGGCATAGGGAGTAAAGTGTGGTTCAAGAAAATTATATAGTTACCAATTATTTTCCCTTGCTCCAAATTATCACTCTAAATGTATATATTTAAAATGTATTGATTGACAGAATGGTAGAATAGATAGGAAGCTGGACTTCAAATCCCTGACATTTACTAGCTGTGTGACTATAAGTAAGTCCTTGACTTCTTTAAACTACAATTTCCTAATGACAAAATGAATGAAATTAATACTTAGTATGCATCACATGGTTGTTATAAGGTTTAAATGATGTCAGAAGATCAGAGCTCTGGAGATGGAAGGGTACTTGGAAGTCATCAAGTCCAAACTTCTCATCTTATAGATGAGAAACCCAAAGACCATAAAATCCAATAATTTGCCCAAGATCATACAAGGTGTGGTACATGGAGGTGCCAGAATTCAAACACTGGTAGTTAGACTCCATGTCCAGCTCCCTTTCCATTATATTCCTTGGAAAGTTATTTGCAAATTTTAAAGTGGTACTTAAATCTATTAATAAGCTTATATTACATTACTTCTCTCTTTGTATTCACATCCACATAGTAGGTGACATTTATATTTCTGGATTTAAATGGAGTTAAATCCATGCATCCTGTAGTCCCTTAGCAAAAGCTATAATCTTCTTTACATAAATGCATTTTGAAAATTGCAATATTCATATATGGATTGACTTTGGGGAATTATATGATATTTTTTACCAGCCCCAAACTACATTCAGAAACAAAGATACTTTTTTAAAAACACCAACATTCAAGTGATGCTGTATCACTCTGAGTCATGAAATAATATATAATTTCTGAAAAAGTGAAGTTTTGGCTTTTCCAAAGAATAATGGGAAGGTGTATGGCAGGCAGGACCATTCTAGAGAAAACACTCAAATAAGGGATTAAGCAGGATATCATTAGATAAAAATATGATAAATAGGAAAAGGTTATATAATGAAAATAAGAGATGACCAATGGATAGACAATATACTTTCATAATAGTCACATAACTACAAGAAAGCATAAGAAGGTTGGTCAGTACATTGCATGAAGGGTGGAAGATGGATGTGAGCATCTGGATTAGAGTTGCATAGGGTAGGTACCCAAAGCAATTATATCTCAGATTTATTAAAGCAAGGAAGGGCATTTACATATTTACCCTAACTATGTTTCTTTTATTTTTGTCTTGGATTCCATACTAGGTGGCAAACTTTTTGAGAGAAGGAACCAATTCTATAATTTAAAAAGCCCATATCTTTTGGAGGAATTGCACTACTATAGAAAGTACACCAAACGTGGATTCTGCCATTAATTAAAAAAGGTGATAATTAGCAATCTCCTTTTCTTCTTGAAGTCTTAGTTTCTTCAGCTTCAAAGGGGAATATCATGACTTTCCTTTATGGCTTGGAAGGCTATTTTAGAAATCAAATTAGATAGTGTATGTAAAGCACTTTGTATGCCATACAGTATCAGAGAAATGAAAGAGATTGTCATTATCCTTATGATTTCACTAAGTATATGAAACTTCCAAAAATTAAATCTCTCTCTATGATTTACGATATCACTTTAAATTTAACTTCTAATATTAGAGAACTTCCTAGGGCACCAATAAAGGTTAAAGGAACTAAAACATATCAGAAGAACTTGGTCCAGGTCTTCCACTATGCCTAGCCCCACTTTAATGACTTATTGTAAAAGGGAGAAGACCATAGGTCTTGGCTAGACTCAATTACCAGATTTTAAATATAATTATAACTTTGAATAGTGAAAATTCAAATAATGTTATCACTTCACAGAATTCATTAATAACACTAATAAGGATCTAGCTGTACTCACACTATAGGTGTGATTGCTTTGTATTAATTAGAGAATGTTGTACCTTGGACTTTAGTGTCCTCACATTCGTGTCTTCATATGTTGTTAATAAGTTTGCTGTAAGTCGGACCCTCTCTCTCTTTTTCATGCGTACGCAGCTGGGAGAAGTGACTTGACTCAGGCTTTTACTTTTGTCTTTTTATTTCCTTTACTTCAAGTTTATTATTAATAAATCTTATTAAATATAATATTTGGCCATATTGTATATTTATTTTAAGTCTCACAGCTTTTATTAGAGGCACCACTCACAATAATGACACAACCATAAATTCTTAATGTAGGATAATTACTATTAGTCTTGGTTCTAACCCTTTCTACCTGTGTCACCTTGAAAGAGTCACTGCCACTATGAGGCTAAGTTGTTTTATCTACAAAAATTAAGGAGTTGTACAAGATGGTTTCTAAGGTCCACTTCAGGTCTAAATTCTATGTCCTATATTCTAAAGTTCATTTCAACTCTAGCTATTCAGTTTTTTAAGTTCTATTCATAGGATTGTAGATTTCCAGTGAGAATTAATTTTAAAAAAATTCACAAGCATTGATTATGTTACTATTATGCATGTAGCCCTCTTCAGGTCTGAGGATGAAATAAAATGAAAATGAAATAGTTCCCATCCTCAAGGAGCTTATATTCTAGTGGAAGAACAAAGATGTACTCATATAAATTCATACAAAAATATATAAAAGCTCTAGATTCCTGCTAACTGTATGTATGTCAGTGGTTCTTAACCTGATGAGAAATTTTTATTTTGGTAGCTGCTTTTCATTATACTTTGGTATTTTATTATATGCATTTAAAACATTATTCTGTTCTGTAGGGCAAGCAATATGTGTCATCCTTCTCAACATGATGAATGTGAGAATATGTATTTTATGATAACACATATCACAGATACCATACTAGTAGTCATATTAGGATGGGAGAATGGGAGGAGGGAGGAGAGAATATGGATCTCAAAATGTCAGAAAAAAATTATTAAGAATTGTATCAATATGTCAACAAATAAATAAATCTTGTTGATGCTCTCAGATTTTTTATATATTATTTTTTCTAAGAAAGGGTCAATAAGCTTCACCAGGCTTAAAAATGGACTCCATAAAAGATAAGACACATAGTTAAGAACCCCTTTTACGCAAATGACAATGTAATCCTTCCTATGTTACAATATCGCTTCACTCACGTCCTAAATTTCCTCCCTTATAAATGAGGATATAGAAATAAATTTATGTATAGAATACTGTGAAGGTCAGTCCTATTGAAAAATAATACATCTGTTACATAAATATTATTATAAGCAAGCAGCCAGCCATTCACCTCACACACACACATACACACATTACTTTCAATCACAGGTCCTTTTATTTCCAACCATTAATTAAGTGGGCCTTGGAGACTGTGTGACTTTTTAACCTTTCCAACAAAATGCTGAGAGAGAGGAAATCTTTGTGCCCTTGAATATATGAATCATAATCATTCAGGCTTTATTTTCCCTTTAATGTGCCCTTCTCTTGCTAGCCAAATGTTGCCTTTGCCTTGCTTTAACAATGACCTCTTACCCTCATGAATTTTGACACAAGACTGGAGTGAGATGCACCAAAAATAGCTACTTCCCAATACCCATCCTCTATGTCTGCTATTCATCACATGCGAAGGCGATACTATTGACCAGAGGCTCAGTACTTTGAGTGATTTATTTTCTCAAAGTGGGGAATGATTTGAAGTGAGTCATCTACACTCTTGCCAGGTCTCCTTTCTGACCTGCCACTTACATTTCTGAGAGGACTAGCTGGTTTGGGGAATTCCACCTAGAGCAGAAGATAAATTATTAGCCCATCTGGGAAGAGTGTGAGAAGGATCTCATTCATTCCATGTCTAAAACAGTGAGCACAATAGACTCATCCAACAGTTCAATCGGGGAAAATTGATTGTGTTCCAATGTACCACTGAAAATATTTTCTTGGGATGAAAAACAACCTAGGTGTATTTCCCTCCACAGCTAATGTATACAAAACTATTAGATAGAATTTTCAATGATTTCAGTTTAGGTTTTCCCCTAGACTTTTTAAAAAAGTTTATCTTCAGAATGTCTCATTCCTAAGCTGTCTAAATGTATAATTTTTTTATTTGAAAATTTTTATTTAATTAATTAATTTAGAGTATCTCTCCATGATTATATGATTTATGTTCTTTCCCTCCCCCCTCCCACTCTCCTCCTGAAACCAATGAGCAATTCCACTGGGTTTTATATGTGTCATTGATCAAGACCTATTTCCATATTATTCATATTTGCACTAGGGTAATCGCTTAGAGTCTACATCCCCAATCATATCCCCATCGACCCATGTGATTAAGCTTGTTTTTCTTCTGTGTTTCTACTCCCACAGTTCTTTCTCTGGGTGTGGATAGCTTTCTTTCTCATAGGCCCCTCAGAATTTTTCTGGATCATTGCATTGCTGCTAGTAGAAAAATTAAAGGTATAATTCTTTATGGCATCATCTCTTGTCTTTCCAGCTCAACACCAGTCTCGCTCACTTGGACATTTTTTCCCCTCCTCCTTTCATTTATTTGATTCTCTATCATATAAGTTTGAGCAGTAAAAATAACTTCAACAAAATTTTATTTGCATTTTCCATAAGTGACAGATCTAGAAATTTAGCTACAAATGAAAGCAGTATGGGAACCTCCCAGAATGAGATTTCCCATAGTGAGGTACACCCCAACTATGACTTAGTAGATACAACCTAGAAAAATTGCCAAATTCCAACAGGCACTGAGCTCATCAATGTCAGAGGTCAGATTAAAATATAGACCTCAGTGGTTCCAAGTCTAGTACTCCATCCAAACAAATTCTGAGACCAATCAAATCAAAAGAATCTCTTTCATTTTTTGCCAGTAATATCTTTAGGGTTGTAGTTCTCCTCTGACAGCACAATTTTCATGGCATATAGTAAAATGTTTTATCAGTCTTTCAAATTTGACATTTATTTTATGGTGATGGTCTCAACTGGCTGCCATGATCCTATAAGGGAGAAGCTATTGCTCATTTGTGATATGAACAAACTGAGCCTCAAACAAGTTGAGTTGCTCAGAGTCACACAATTTCAAATGTCTGTTGGGATTCAGTTTTAACTCTTACTTACACTAGATACTGAATATTAGCCAATCCACTGAGCTTCCTTCCATCATCCCCATCTAAGACATAGCTAATGGGAACATACTAGATGTTGAACTTCTCATTTTATCCAGATTCCATCACCAGCACCATCATGTCTTTCCAATTTGAACAATGGTCCTTCCCACTCTTTTTTTTTAATCCTATTGTCCTGATTAAGGATTTTACAAAATCAAATTATTTTCTTCCTTCAACTCTATATGCTGATCTATTTTTTTCTTCTTTCGAATATGCATTTTCTGCATTTAACAAACAGATATTTTAAGGAATATTTTGAATATTTTAAAAAATGATCTTTCAATGTACAATAAAAATAAATAAACAAACACCTTCAGAAAAAGAAGAAAAGGACCTATTTTGCTTCATGTTGAGAATAATAGAATAGTTTCTGTCTTTCTTAATCTATCTTTCTAATGCCTGGTGTGAAATGCCACTGGGAGGGAGAAAGCTACTTGGGCATACAGTCTCCTGAAAGGAGCTGAGCTGTCTTTAGCCTTATCAGATGCTCTTTTCTTTGCTCTTATCTCAGCTAAAAATGGGGATGGAGCTGATTTTTTTGGCATCTCAAGCTTTGGCCCCAAAACTACAGGAGTTAAATTTCATTGAGGATGTGTGCAGCAAAGGAAGTTTATTTTTCTTTAATCCTGCCAGAGAGCTAGATGACATGACCAGGCTAATGACCCAATAATTTTCTTTGGCTCTTCTGGCTCGAGTTCATTTTAAATGGGTAAAGATGTAGTGCTAAAAAATTCCAATATTTTGATATATCTTGATATATAGCTGCATAGATAAAAATACCATCTCTTTCTCCTAGGGACTCTATTACTATTTTATCATAGCTTTAAGCTTATTTTTTTGTTGTTGTTGTTGTCAGTGTCAAGAAGTCTTTGGATTGCATTTTCGCATTACCTCCCACATTTTCCCTGTGTTGGTTAGACCAATGGTTCTTACCTTTTGTGTGTATGTGTGTATGTGTGTGTGTCCCTTTTAGCAGTTTGTCAAATATATGATATCTTCTTAGGATAACATTTAGAAATGCTTAAAATGAAATGCATACAATTATAAAAGAAACCAATTATATCTGCACACGTTTATCATTATAAAAACCACAAGTTCCGAGATTATAGAATAAGAAATCTACACTGAACAAAACAGTTGTACAATATTAGTGTTAATTCAGGGAGCCATGTCAGTCTAATTGAAGAAGAAAATTCACCTAGAATATAATTCTGAGAGAATATGCCCAGGATTTGAAGTTATTTAATTAGATTTTAATCAAGCTATTATTTCTGTTGTGTATTGTTCTTTAATTGTTTCCCATGCTTAAATATCCCTGCAAAGAGTCTGAGTTCTTTGAGGACAGGACATAAATCATGTCATAAATGTCTTTTGTTTTCTCCACAGAACCAGGCTGGACATTTAGTAATCATTTGGTAAAGACTTAAGGATTTAATTTGAACTCAATCAAATCTATCAGAATCGTACAGAATTTATAAAGGAAAAAAAAAGCTCAGAAAAAACATTTAGAATATCAATGGAGAATATTGCTTGGGAAAACCCAGTAATTACATGGCAGGTAGTTGAAACAAACCCCATCTGGAAGAAGCTGCTGGTGATTTGGGAGATTTACTAGAATCATTTCTTCACAAAGCAGAGTAAGGCACAATTCAGCCAATATAGAGGCAAGAGTGAAAGAGTTACATCTGTTGAACACAGAGTGGGAAAGAAGGAAGGTTGTACTACAACAGCTGGTAAAGTTAATGGGAAATTTTGTTATTTGTGTACGTTTAAAGTTAGAGGAATGGGAGCTTTGTGACTAACTCATGCTTATTAACTAAGCGAATGGCAAAAACATTACTCCCAGGTTCAACTCTTGGCTCCATATCAGTTGGTACCTTTATTGGATTAACTTTATTCCCTGAAATTGTAAGCACAGAATAGCAAATTGGCTTTTTACACTGTTGACCACACTCTCCTCCTGTATATTTTCTCCTCTCTGGGTTTTTGTGACATTGTACTTTCCTGGTTTTCCTTCTCCCCATGTGGTAACCATTCCTTGATCTCTTTTATAGGTTTTTTCATTCATATCAAACCCCCTAAATGTGGGTGTTTGTCAAATTTCTCTACTTTTTTCCCCTCCATATCCTCTTTTTTCCCTCAGTGACCACATTCACTCTCATGGACTAATTTATTAATTCTTTTCTAATGACTCTCAGATCTCTATACTCAGCTCTAGTATTTTCTCCTTGACCTTTAGACTCACATCACAAAACTGTCTATTAAATTATAAAAAATGGATGTCCAAGAGCTAAAATTCAAAATTTCCAAAAATGAACTTACATTCTTGCTTCCAAAATCGAGTCTTCTTCCAAACTTCCTTGTTTCTGTTGAAGGCACCACAATTCTTCTGGTCTCCCACATTTATAACCCTCATGTTATCCTTGGTTCCTCATTCTCCATTACCTCATATATCCCATTAGTTGCCAAATGTTTCCATCTCTTCCCCCATAATATCACTTGCATCTAACCCCCCTCTTCTCTTCTCATAGAGATCCCAACTAAGCTCAGGCCCTTTTTACCTCTGTCTTAGACTAATAGCCTCCTAATTGTTCTCCCTGAGCCACATCTTGTTCCCCTCCAATCCCACCTCCACACAACTCCCAAAGTGTTTTCCATTAAGCACATCTGGCCATGTCCTTAAAACCACCCTGTGAGGTAAATATTATTATTATTCTCATTTCAAAATGGTGAAACTGAGACAGAGGTTCAGTCATTTGTCTAGGGACAATAGTTAACTATTGCATGCAAAATTTCAACTCATCTTCCTAATTAATTTGCTACATTCCATATTATCAACTGGACCATTTTGCTACCTGTTTTGCTATTTTCCCTTAAAAAATTCAATCTGGTCAAAAATTATATTATCAAGACTCTTTCCACGTTACCCTTACTTATTGCAACCTATGTGTTCAACTTTAGTCCCTTACAGATGACATTAAATCTTTCATTCTCTGTGCCTTTGAAATGGATATCACCTGTATATAGAATGAATACATTATCTCTTTACAAAATTACTCCCTTTAAGATGCATGAGGTCATCACTGATGTTCTAAAAGTGTTTTCTTCCTAAATATTTTGTGTACAACTACTTTGTGTTCATTTTTAATTTGTCCCATATTGATTCTTTAAATACTTATATGTTTATATGTTATTTTCCCAATATAGATCTTCATTAGTAAATTTTTTTGAATGCTTATTTTGTATCCCTAGGACCTACCAGATAGTATCTGGCATATAATTGATGCTTAATCAATGACTATTGAATAATTGGCTGAGAAACAGAAAAATCATCACTCTTCCAGACACATCCCTTTGTCTGTCCATATCTCCATTCCTAAGATGCTCAAAGAGATATTAATGCAAAATTTGTTAACTTCAGGATCTACGGTGTGAGGTTTAAAATTAATATCCAAATACTCCAAGTATTATATTTTATAAAGTTTACTAACAATAAATAGAAGTAAGGGAAGAAAAGTCTCAGTAAAGAAAGTCAGCTTTCCCAGCCACTCACATAGGGAAAATGAGAGAGCCAGGGAGGGGTTACACACAACTATACACCAACTAAATAAGCACACAACTTGGGGACGAAAAGGAAAGGAATTCTGGGGAATGTAGTCCTTGGGTACAACATTCTAACACAACAGATTGGTAAAATGAGATTTCAGTGTATTTTTGAATTTGGATGGGAATAAAATCCATATTTATTTTCCCTAACTTATGACTGAAATTTAGCATTTCCTTCAATTCTTTTTTTAAATACTTTGAGAAGGAGTTCAAAGGCTTCACAAAACTTCCAAAAGAGTCCATCAGATGGACACACACACACACACACACACACACACACACACACACACACACATACAAGTATGCACATGGTTAAGAAACCATGAGTTGCATGCTTTGTCACACATGTAGTAAATGGCAGAGTTTTTATGTAAATTATGGTTCTCTGCCTTGAGATCAAACACTCTTTTTTTTCATGATAAGATGGATGCACTGAAGTTTTAAAAGGCCTTTACAAATGAATTATCTCTTTGCCAAATGGCCTATGAGAAAGAACAGGTGGATTCAAAGTACAAATGACATAGATGTGGGGTTTAATGTAATCTTATGACATACTCTGAAAACGAATTCATTTCTCCAGCATTTAGCCATGGTCTAACCTTGAAAAGCAATATTTTACTTGAGGGCATGGCTCAGATGTTTTAAGGGCCAAGCATTAGAAGTACCTTGGATTCTCTGTTTGACATCTACTTTACTGTCACCACAGTGAAATAAAGTCTATGGCTACTTACAAAGCACTGTATCAGAAAGCTACAAGTTGACAGATTGGTTCTTGGCTTCCAGCCATCTTCCTATAGCCTAAGGCAATGTTATAGAGACATACATTTTTAATGAAAATTTTAAAAAATAGTTTTAATAATTAAAAAAAAACTATAAAATGATTCCTAGAACTTTCTTCTTGTGCAAGCGTCACAGTGGAAATAGAGTTCATAGCCAGGATCTTCGGTTGCCTGAAGGATTCTCTGTTAATGCTATAAAGTGAATCCTCAATTTTAATTATAACACATTCTTGGCACTTGATTTCTCTTAAACCTTCCCTAATTCCTTTCATGCTCCACACTAGGAGACCCACACTCATATGCCCTATGGGATGCCCTTTAGATTTAAAGGCTTTGGAAGGAGGAGATTTAATTGTTCACAGAGTAGATGAGCTTGAACCTTAATGAGACATGAAGTGAAAATGGTACACCTCAAGACAAGGGAAGTGAGGCAGTGTTGTAGAGCTGATAAAGCCTTGCATCTGGAGCCTAAGTGGAATTGAAGTCCTATCCCTGCTTCTGGCTACCTGGATGACATATGACAAAATGCCTTTTTCCCTCTAAGCCTCAGTTCCTTCATCTGTTGAGTGAGGAGGAGTCCCTAGGTTCATTCAAATCTCCTTTCCTCTTCTACATCCTATCATTTTAATAGATAAATGGAATAAAGGAATAAATCTAGCAACCATTTTGTATAAAGATATATGAATCACTACCGTTTCTCATGTATTTTTATCATTTAATGAAGCATTGAAGTAAATATATGTACCTAGTGGCAGTCTTAAATAGCACTAAAATATTTGTAAGCATATTTAGGTGATGAGATAAATTTCCTTTTAAAGAATCTATTAATACCACCACCACCACAACAACATATAGCAATTTGGAAGTGATCTGCCAATGAGAATATTCAACTAGTGAAATATTCTAGTTCATAGATAATAACCACACATGATATACATTTTTCTAGCTTTATAAAGTAATTATTAGTAGTCTGATTCATATGATAATGAATAAATAAAATAATTTAGATAGTATTTTCATTTTTCCTATATTGGCTTGGCCTACCCACAAGCAATGGATATTTCTCCAGTTGTTCAGATCTGTCTTGATTTGTATGATGATTTGTCATTATGTCCATAAAGTTCATAAGATCCTGAGTGTGTTGTAGACTCCCAAGTGTTTATATTGTCTTAAGTTATTTTAAATGGAATTTTTTCTTTTCATCTCTTCATGCTAGGTTTTGTTGATAATATTTAAACTAATAGTTTAAGAAAAATGTTAATAATTTGTGTGGGCTTATTTATATCCTGCACTTTTGCTAAAGTTATTAATATTTTCAACTAATTTCTCTGGAGTTCTCTATATTATCATATTAATGGCAAAGTGTTACAGTTTTGTTTCTGTTCATTTCTTTTTCTTGTCTAATTGCTATAGCTAGGATTTCTAGTATAATATTGGAAAATAATGGTAAAAATAGATATCCTTTTCTCCTGATCTTATTGGAAAGTCTTTCTACTTTTCCCCATTAGAGATATTTGCTCTTGAAATTAGATAACTACTATTTCACATATATTATATATCAACAGAGAAATTTTAGATCAATTGATCTTGTTAACCAATGGTCAAAATGAACATTTTTTGAAAGATGTTGTCTTTAAAGTGCTATGGTTAAAAAAAAAAAACTCATTTCCTTTCTGCAAGTTTAATATTTTTATAGCCATATGACACGATCTCAAGCCCTTTGAACGTCATTTTGGGAGGCTTTTCAGAATTTTCTTTAGTTCATCAGTATGTTTTGACTTAATCCCCTTCTTAAATGTCAACAATCATGAAACAGTCCTAGGAAGTTACAAATGTGGAATTTATTAATAAACCAAACCTAATTGTATTTTAGCTATTCCTGTCAGTTCTTTCTCAATCTCCCATGGAGATCTACTATTTTCTACAATCTTCTAGGGTCAGCTTTATAAGTATTTAAGAGGTAGAGGAGTAAAGAAATGATGACACCGGACTTAAAGTCTAGACAGATGAGTTTAAAGCTGCTGCTACTTACACTAACTGATTGTAAGGCTAATGACAAATCAATGAACATATCCAGACTTTAAAATGTAAAGTGTACATTTTTACGATCTTCAAATGTAAAATGGAGATAATGATTCCAGTAGGACCCATTTCACAGAGCTGCCAGTCAATGGAACATTTATTAGGTGTTTATCATGTAACATTGAGTCAAGATATATAAATAACTGTCAACCCTGATATTATATAAATACTAGTTATGACACAGTAAAGCTAATTCTATTACTTTATTAATATTCTCTCAAAGCACTGATACAATAATCTGACCAAATAGCTTTAAAATGTCTACAAAAATGTTTAAAGACCATCACTTTATCACCAATATTCTTCCAATGATGATATCCTGTAACTACAAATTCATTTTCATTAAAGAAAACATCATGGCAATTGGAAATTGGCTGTTCTTTAATCAAGATCTATTTGGAGCCAAAGACCTAAAAGGTATCATAGAAACTATGTATGATTTGAAGAGGATATGGTCTAGTTAGGAAGTAAGAACAGATGATTGCATTTGGAAAGAATGAGTACCATATTGTTGCTCCTTGAGGGATTGGGGCGGGGATACTAAAAGTATCTTAGGAAGTCTCCCATTAGATGATAATACTACTTTATACTATCCAACTCAGACCACATGTGGGGTATTAGCTTAAGTTTGGGGTTTCAAGTGGTGAAAGAAAAATAATATCCTGGCAATTAGCCATAGAAGGATAATCAAGATTGAGAAGGGTCATGAGATCATGCCTTCTGGGGACTGGTTGAAGCATGCTAGGACACTGAGCTGAGAAAAGATTAGAAGATGGTGTTTATATAGATTTTTGGACATAAAAAGGATCAATTTATCAATATTAATTTATTAATTGCCTACTATATGCTAGATGCCATGATATACACAGGAGAAAGGGTAAAAATTGAAACTCGCTGTCTTTAAGTTACCAGGTAGCATGCAGATAGAGCAATAGGACTGAAGTAAGGAAGACCTGAATCCAAATCAATCCTCCCACAATTACTAGCTGAATGACCCAAGAAAATGACCTAAACTCCCCTGAACTCAGTTTCTTCTACTATAAAATGGGGACAATAATAGTATCTATTTCCACAGGGTTATTATCAAGATCAGATGAGAAAATACTTGTATGCTTGGCACATAACTGTCACCAAATAAATACTTATTCCATTTCTTTTTTCCCCATTGGGGTAAACAAGATGTCAACACACACACACATACACACACACACACACACACACACATATACACACACAGAATATCCTAAAAGTCTTAGTATAGTTGTAAGTTTGAATAATAATATTAATATCAACATTATATACATATGAATACATTTATATAGAAATCTATACATAACCAAAAATATACAAATAAATATATAGTTATTTATATATTATACACATATATATTTATATATAGACATACATATATGTTTGTATATAAACATTATATCATATTTGTTTATGTTTATACACATACATGTCATAAATAGAAGGATGGAGTGTGGATATATCAGGAAAGATTTCCTATGGAAAGACACATTTAAGCTGAATTTTGAAGGAAACCAAGACTGTCCCAAAGGAGTCCCAAAGAAGGAAAGGAGTATATTACAAATATGAACAACATCCTGGGCCAGGTCATAGAATTGGAAGATGAATATGACACATGTAAGGACTAGAAAGAAAGCAAGTTCAGCTTCAACATAGATTTTGTGAAGGGAAATAATTTGTTTAAAAAGTTTGGAAGTTAAGTCAGAGCCAAGTTTTGAAGGGTTTTTAAAGTCAAATGGAGAAATTATTTGTCATGTCATTGTAAAAGAAAATAGACTTTTTCATTAAGAGTTAAATGACATGCCCAGGGCTACATAACCAGCAAATATCTGAGAACAGAACTTAATCTGATTTTCTTGACTCCAGGTCTGTCACTCTATTAATAAAGGGAGGAGCTATGTTCAAAAGTTACAAAGAGGCTTATTTTAAGTGTGACATAAGTGAAATTTTCTTAAAAATGCAAAGCATCCCAAAGTGAAATGGATGATTTCAGAAATTATTAGATTTTCTCCCAATGAAGGTCTTCAAGGCTAGATAACTTGGATCCTAATTCTGTAATATACTAATGCATACTGTAAGTGATAAAAGCACCCAGACTTTGTTGAGGATCATTTTCGTAGGGAATCTTCCAAGGTATGACTTGAATGTGTGTCCTCTGAAACTCCTTCCACATCTAAGGTTCTGGATTTCTACAGCGTTTGGTATATCTTCTATGAAGAATCAATAAAAAGGCATTGATAAGCCTCATGGAGTTTCATAAGGTTACAAAGACTTGTCATCAAATTGGGAGAAAGGAATAATCATGACAATGAGATCATTGAACCTATCCATCTCATTTTTTTTTCCGTAAAAGAAAAATGGGCAAGACAGAAGCTAACCTACTACAAATAAGTATTTGATTCACATATAAGGGTGAAAATCCCACAAATCTTAGTTAATAAGCGGACAAAAAGATTTTACTTTGGCCATATTCTAGCATGTTTGTGGCAACAGATGGACACAATAGACATACTATAAATTATTTCACTACTGGTGCCAGCAATTAAACTTTAGAAATCCCTCATTTTCAGCAAAGAAAATCAGAGTTGGATATTTAAAAGAGTGATAGAACGATATATTCTCAAACATCTGAAACTAAAATAATCCAATTTTTAATCTTAGGAATAAGTTTCTTGATGATTATGGTCTCTGGTGATGGTGATATAATATCATAGATCTAGACAGAGGGATTAAATATGTAGTACCATTGGTACATGGTGCTCCTTAATGAGGAAACTTCTTCCAATACAGGTCAGGACCTTCTCAGATACTTATAGTTGTATAATTAGAAAATTTTGTACCCTTGGACTTCATCTCCCAGTATCTCTTTGCCTTCGTCCCCATGTTTGCATCCTTACGTGTATAGATAAGTTCCGTAACTCCACCTCTCTCTCTCTCTTCTCCAGTGTGCATGGGCTGGAAAATTTGTCTTTTCTAATGCTATCATTTTTTCTACTTCAATTATTTTTAATAAATCTTATTAAGTATAATACTTGGAGATATCGTATATTACTTTTTAAGTTTACATAGTCCTAAAGACTTGCCTTCAGAGTTATTTACGAGGTTAAGTGACTTGTCCATATCACCAAGTCAGTATGTGTTGGAGTCAGAACCTGAAGAAGAAATCTAGTAACATACAGTATTAGAGAACTTTCTAGGGCACTGAAAGTTGAAATGACTTGTTTGTGTCACACAGACAAGAATGAGAGGTAAGATTTGAACCTAAGTCTTCCTGACTCTGAACTTTCAATGCAATAAATTATTCTGCTTACATCATTAATAATGATATATGTCAAGATATGCAAAGAGTCCAAAGTATCTGGGTGGCACAGCAGATAGAGCACCAAGCCTGGAGTCAAGAAGACTCATCTTCCTAAGTCATGATTAATTTTTATTATAGAAGGCCACCAGTTAGATCTTCCATTGCTACCCTTACCAACCTGTGGGAGAACTATAAATGGTCCTATGCCATTCAAAGTTGTCTAAATCTTGCTTCCCTACTCCAAGTTTCCCTGACCTGGGTAAAAAACAAAAAACAAAACTTGTTTGAAGTATGTTGAAAGGATAGGAATGACTTTTATAAATTCTTAGACTTAATACCAAGCAATTTTGCCTAAAGGCCTTCCATTCAATTTTTGTATTTCCAACAGCTAAGATGCAGAATTCTCCCAGACAAGCTTAAGTATACTTAAAAAGGGAAGAAAAATGCCCGTGACTATCAAGTAGGGGGTCCTTGGTAAGGGGATTACCTTTATTCCTTCAAGAAAACCCTTAAAGTTAGACTTAGTTTTATTTAATTTTGAGGGCATGGAAACTTCCAAAACTATAAGGTGGTAACTTTTCTTCCTAAAAGGAACCAAACTGAAGAAAATAACATTTTCTTGAGCATCTTAGGATGGCAAATGTCAGGGTAAGGTGAGGAATAAGTTTAGACAAAAATCCTTTGGCTTCTAATACTGACTTTTCAGTAGAAGAGGATACATGCCCTTATTTCTCTTCCTCTAGCTCATGGGTATGTGACAAATCTTATTCTGAGATATCCTCAGAATGAATCTTCCATGATATCAAATCCTTCATTAAACCAACACATTATTTTTAGTAAACACCCATATGAGAAGGAATATAGTACAACTAATAAGATGCCTGAGTTGTATTTGTTGCCATGAAGCCCTGGGTTCCATTCCTTTTGTGAGAGTAACTCAATGATGATCAGCAAGTCATCTAATCTCTATGCATTGGTTTCATCCTCTATGAAATCAGTGAACTAATAATTATAATATTTAATTTTTATTTTCAAGAATAGCACCCAGAGATCGCTGGAGAAAAAAATTCTAAGTGTGAGTTATCCACAATAGATTGCAAACAAGAAATTATGAATAGGGCAGGTGGGTAGCTCAGTGGATTGAGAGTCAGGCCTAGAGACAGGAGGTCCTAGGTTCAATTCTGGTCTCAGACACTTCCCAGCTGTGTGACCCCGGGCAAGTCACTTGACCCCCATTGCCCACCCTTCCCACTCTTCTGCCTAGGAGCCAATACACAGAAGTTAAGGGTTAAAAAAAAAGAAATTATGAATAACAAAAGTTATTACTATATAAAGAAAATTCAAAAAAAAAAAAAGAAGAGTCATGATATAAGAGAGAAAGGCAATGGATAATATCCTTTCTACTTGGTATCCCTTTGATGCCAAGAGAAAATAAGGAATGTCACATGCATATTGGATGAAGTCATTTTGGTGATTTATGTCAAGATAAGCACAAGAGTCCGAAGTATCTGGGTGGCAAAGCAGATAGAACACCCAGCCAGGAGTCAGGAAGACTCATCTTCCTAAGTTAAATCCAGTTAAATCTTAGACACTTATTATCTTTGTGACCTTGTAAATCATTTAATATACTGTTCAACTCAGTTTCCTCATCTGTAAAACGAGCTAGAAAAGGAAATAGCAAACCACTCCGGTATCTCCACCAAGAAAATCTCAAATGTTGTCACAAAAGAATATGGCTGAAACAGCTGAGCAACCATGACAAAAATGGACAAGAGTCCTCTAAGATGATCAGTTATCTATCTGCCCATATGGATGGGCTGGGTTCTCCAGAACTGGAGGATCCTCTACATTGATGTTTCCCTGAGTCATTTGAGTAACTACCCTCTCAAGGCTGCAAAGGCACCTAAAATAAATAAATAATGAAAAGTACTTTGAAAGCATTAACTTGCCAGTTTTCCATATTACTTGCAGAACTCAGAGCTAGAGGAAGAATAATGATCTATATGTTTATAAAATAATAACATTTGTGAAACACTGTTCTTATAACAAACTGATAAAGGAGATAACAAATATTATCCCCATTTTTCTGATAAAGTTACTGAGGCTTACATTAATTAAAGGACTTTCAAGGTCAGTGTTAGAGCAGAGATTTTTAGACTTCATAGCATTTGGAGCTTAAAGGCTCTCAATTCAATCACCCCCCTGAATACCAGAAAGAGCTTAAATAACTTAATTCAAGCTCATATGCAAAGATAAATATTTGGGTGGAAATTTGAACTCAGATCTTCTGACATCAAGTCTTGAAATTCCATTTACAAATAATAAGCATTTTAAGTGCTTATTTTGTGGCAAGTCCTGTGCTAAGCACCTTGCAAATATCATCTTATTTGACTCTCACAGCTCAGTGAGGTAGGTGTTATTATTATCCCCATTTTACAAGTGAGTAACCTGAGGCAGACAAAGGTTTAGGGTCTTGTACAGGGTCACGCATCTAACAAATGTCTAAAGTTGGACTGTCCAGACTTAATGGTATATTCACTGAGCCCCTTAAAAACCTCTCCTCTGAAAACCATAGAATTAGATTAGACAAAAAAGAGACTTTAGGGGTCACTGAATCCAACTCCAATATTTTAGAATTAAGGAGATAGAGAAGAGTTAAATGATCTACCCATCGTCAAGCAGCTCATAAGTACGTGAGTTCTTTGGAAGCTCAGTTCCATGTTGCCTCTCCAAAGTGTCGCCCATTCAACTGGAGTATATACCCCAAAATGCATTAGTTCCTTGAAATCCTGTTACTCGAACACATTTGCAGTATAAATGTGGATTTATAATTTTTTTCAATTTTTAGAAACTCAGAGGAAAATCAAAGGAGTCCTATGAAATTAGGCATAAGGATACCATCTCAAACTGTTATCTCTTCTTCTTGAAAGACCTATTTTAAAAGGCTTTAGAATTGTAAACCTCACTTGAAATAGCCATGCACTATTAGGTACCATATAATGAAAACACTGTCATTCTAGAGCTTTTCCTAGAGAGTCAGGTTATAACAGAAAAGAATGAATTCATAAAAAAAATTCCAAGCTCTCATCCATATATAGGGATTGATTCTTCTTAAAGAGACTCAAATTTATATTGTATCTTTTGAAATTATTGCTTATAGCCAGGAACACGGCAAAAAAGATATGATTTCAGTGACTTGATGATTGGGTTTTTCCATATTGTAGCTTGCCAATCTTCTCAGAGGCAAGGGATATGACATGTGGAAGACTAAGCAGGGAACAGGTTAAATTCTTGTTTTCTTAGACAGAGTGAAGAAGTGCAACGATAGCTCTCAAACTTCCTCTCTCTCTTTTTGGTTTATTCATTTGTCTTTTTTGTTCAGACCTATAGTATTTCATTCATGATTTCCAGGTTAGGAGTAGAAATTATGTTGTTATAATTGTTCCTCAAACACATTAAAATGGATGAATATTAACATGACTACATCAGTTAGAAAAGAAAAAAAGCAAAATGTATCAGCTCTGGAGAACATGCCATTCAATTTAAGTCAACAAACATTTATTAAACATCTATTATGTCCAGATCACTGAGATTGTTCCTACTGCTTCAAATACAAAAATGAGACAGCTCCTGCCCTCCAGGACCTTGAGAGTATCTGGGAAACAAGGCAGATTTCAAAGCATCTGACAAGCCACATACAATTTCCCTTTCTTAAAGCTGAGAACAGACAAATGAACTATTTTTTAAAATTAATTGTTGAATATGTGACATGTACTGTACTAAGTAAGCTCTGAGGTTACAAATATCACTCCCACTAAAAAAACAACATGCACATTACTGCTAATATTCATTGATTTTAGTAAATGTTTTCTAGGAAAAACTATGACAATTTTTTTCCAATTTTCTATATATTTGTATTTCTTTATATCTTAGAAATTGTTAAAGGCATAAAATAAAAACCAAAAAAAAAACCTGACCTCAAAGAGTTAGGATTAAAAAAAACAAAAAACATAAAGATGATTTTGAAAAAATAGATAAAAGGGGCAGCTGGGTAGCTCAGTGGATTGAGACTCAGGCCTAGAGACAGGAGGTCCTAGGTTTAAATCTGGCCTCAGCCACTTCCCAGCTGTGTGACCCTGGGCAAGTCACTTGACCCCCATTGCCCACCCTTACCACTCTTCCACATAGGAGCCAATACACAGAAGTTAAGGGTTTAAAAACATTTTTTAAATAAAATATGTAGATAAAAGCATTATGCATCACAGAATAATTTCCTTTAACTAATGTAGTTGCAACAAGAGAATAGTATGAGGTCCCCATGTCCAGTAAGTACAGAATACGCTTTTTTCACATAATTTAACATGATGAGCATAAAATCTGGAATCAAAAGATCTAAGTTCATATGTTTGATCTTCTGCTTCCTAATTTTTTGACAATAAGCAAGTGAATTAACATTTTAGTTTTCTCATCTCTAAAATTTGGGGATTAAATGAAAATGTCCTTTGAGATGTCTTCAATCTCTCTGTGTATGATCTGATGCTTTTTTCCCCCAACTCTAACATTCTATGACCTTATGAACAGTCCACATATATGTATTCTGGTACATGAATCTGTGCTAAATCAGGGAAACCTGGAAGCCACTGTAGAACCTCCCCTCTTTTTCCTCATGTTATCTTTATTCTACCTCTCCATTGAAATTCATTTTTAAAATATAACTTTGTGTTTGTGCTAGGACAAGAAAATCCTCACATTTTGGATTCTTTCCTTTCTGCTTATTTTAAGTCCTGGAAGAGATTCCTAAGGCTAGCCAAGCTTTCTTGAAACCTACAGAAACAGGAACAATAGTTCATTTTCTTGTTATTATGAATATTCATTATTTATAGAGCCCCCTACTCAGGCCAGTGTCTTACAAAAGACAGAAAGCCAAAGTTAGTGTCCCCAAGGGCTTACAATATAGGTCAGGAAGATCTCTTCTTTCATCAGTCTCTGAAAAACAGGGCTCCCTTCAGTTTTCAGCAGGCTTCTCCTCTGGCATTTAAACACTGTTAATTTCTGCTCCATTAGATTCCTTATCTCTTTGCTTATTTCCATAAGCCTCTGGCATGCCCTAGTTCAAGACTGAAGTGCTCTGGAAGTCAATGGCTCTGATGCTCTCTTCCTTGCCAAGTTTTCATTCATTCACGGATAAATGGGTGT
This sequence comes from Gracilinanus agilis, assembly GCF_016433145.1. Classification (NCBI taxonomy): domain Eukaryota; kingdom Metazoa; phylum Chordata; class Mammalia; order Didelphimorphia; family Didelphidae; genus Gracilinanus; species Gracilinanus agilis. The sequence goes on from NC_058135.1 coordinate 264,759,020, forward strand.
TTACTTTGGAAGAAGGAGGAAGCCCTGTGCTCTGAGTATTCAGAATGTCATTTGGTTTCAGAGTCACCTAATTAACTCCTGTGTGCATAGAGATCTAGGAATTGGGGCAGAGCTGCTTCGTGGTACAGTATAAAAAGCCATGTCCTTCGAACCATGATTTGGGTTCAAATTCTACCCTTAACACATAAGGAATCACATGACCCTGTACAAACTTCTAAGCTTCGTTTTCTTCTTTTGTAAAGTGACAATAATAATCTCAGGATCATTGTGAGTACAGGTAAACCACAAGATTTTTTTTTTCATTTTTCACTTTAATTTTCAATTTGATTTCTCATTATTAGTCATGTTAGAGTAAAAATAGTCCAATATAGCATATTTTCAAATTAAATTTCATAAACAGGAGAGCATATAGGTAGCTCAGTGGATTGAGAGCACATATTAGAAAGAAGAGGTCCAGGATTCAAAACTAAACTGAAACATTTCCTAGCTTTGGGACCCTGGGCAAGGCACTTAATTCACATTGTCTAGCCTTTACCACTCTTCTGCCTTGGAACCAATACACAGTATTGATTTTAAGATAGAAGGTAAGAGTTTAAAAATAAGATAAATCAATAAATTTCATAAACATTATTATAATTTTATGACTGGGAGAAATAAAGTTTTATTTTATAAATGAAGAAATTGATTCCAAGAGGGAAGCGATTTGTTTGAAATCATACAGATGGTTAAGGGGAGAGCAGAGTCTAGCACCTCAGTCCCTAAAATCTAAGTTTAGTGTACTTCTACTAATATTTTGTTGCTTATTTATATAGGCTAGTGATCCAGAAGTGACCTTACAAAACACTCAACCAAACACTCTTTTATTTAATATTGCTGTTCTTCCTTTGTTTTGAAGGGAACCAATGTCATCAGAGGATGATATTTCGACTTATACATGAGTTAGATTTAAGTGAGGCAGAGGTGTACAAAGTCATAAGTCACATTCTCTCTTCCAGAGTCATGAGTTCAGTAACAAGACAAAATCCAGGACTGGCATGGCTCAGGATACAGTGGATGACCTGGAAATCTTCGAGGTCTGACTGAGCTCTAAGCACTCCTTAGCACCTATTTCCACCCCCAATATATCCATTGGAACAAACTGTTCTCATCTGCCCATTCCACCTTAAGTGGTCATCACATGCTTAGGTAGCTATCCCCCTAAATCACAAATCACCCTCATATTTCAATATGAGACAGCTGAAGTTAACAAAAAGAAGTAATTTGTTTAAGCTCACCATTATACTATAAAGAGTATCATATTTGAAATCAGAATCTTGACTCCAAACCCATTGTTCTTTATATTCTGATAATATTAAACAATCAAAAAATATTAATTAAGGATGTCAAGTTTTGTGTCTGCCACCAAAAATTAAAGATAGAGAAGGAGTTACATCTGACCTCTAGGAACTGAAATTATATTGGTGAAACTATATTTACATACACACACATATATGTATAGGAAAAAATTGAGATATAAGGTGTTCAACTTTGAATAAACTGGGAAGAACCAATCTTAGTCCTGAAGAAAAGATAATTAAATAGAATTCCATTCCCTAAAAGGGAGGTGGGGGATCACGTGTGAGGAATAAACATACGATCAGACATAGCGGTCTTAATCATTTTCTTTTTTACAAATAAAAGTTCTAAACAAAGGTGGATTCTGAGAAATTGTTGTGATATAAGAAACAAAACATTAATGAAACTTTAAAAATAAGAAATGAAAGATGTTATTGACAACGGTACCTGGTCATTTGACCTAAACACAATAGCCAACCAACCTACTGGAATGGAACTGATCACTTCCAACTCAGGTTGGAGAATATGCCAAGGAAAGAAAAATCCGCTTGCCTTAGACTTTGGTGCTAAAGTACACATTACAGAATGGGACATAACCAGGACTCCAGGCTCATAGGCTGTCCTGTTGGCTTCACAGGAATTGCATTGTCCCCCTGCTAATTTATTCAACATAGCCAAGGTCCCTTGGCAGTCCAAATAAAAGACATCTTTCTCCTACCATCACATTTGGCTTCCCGACAATGCCAGATTTTCAAAAGCAATGGGGGGGGAACAGCCAGCTATTTCCCCCCAAATACTTTGTTCTATATTAATAACCCAACTGGCACCTTAGTTTCAGAAGATGAGGAGATAACTCCATGTGCCCGTTTCATGCTAAGAAATCCTGGGCAGTCCAATCTGCCACTCTTTCAACTCCTGGGCCATCACACACAAACATCTGTTTAAGGAACAGTTTGACTCCCACCCTTCTACATAAATCACCCTTGTTAAAAGTTTTATTAGATGGGTGTTCTCCCTTTTTTTCTCATCCTCTTCTTTTATAAGGTATTGAAGTCATCATGAAAAAGATGAGAGGGTGAGACATTAAGCCATAAACAACCTGCATGGGTGCATGCAGAAGGCAGGAAGGAGAAGCTGTCAGTATTGAAAGATGAACTTCATAATGAACAAAGAATCAAATTAAACACCTAGTCATCAATGCATCAATGAAAGGTTGCAAATAAATAACATTTCTTACCTGGAGTAGATTATCCATAGGAAGGTGTTCTGTTTATAGAAGTTATATCCAGCTATTTCATGTGTGTTTCCTGTAGGTTCAGGATGTTTCCATATTATTAAATCCCAAAGGGCATTCCTTCTCTGCCAGCAAACCCTGAAGAGGAAAGATTGAAGTGAAAACTTAGCAGGGGTTCTAGATTTAAGTTTATAAACTTTAAAATAAAATGCATTTTCACAATTGCATTTCTTTTTTTTAAAACCCTTACCTTTCATCTTTGAATCAATACTGTGTAATGTTTTTAAGGCAAAAGAACAGTTAGGGTTAGGCAATGGGAGTTAAGTGACTTGCCCAGGGTCACAGAGAATGGAAGTTTCTAAGGCCAAATTTGAACCTAGGCTCATCTTGAGACCTGGCTCTCTGTCCACTGAACTGCCTAGCTGTCCCCTTCAAAATCGCATTTCATGATAATTGGTTTCCTTGGTAATTATATTTTTTTCTTTTTTTTTCTTGGTAATTATATTTTTATATCTTTATATAGCTATAAATATAAGAAAGCATTGATAGGCTTTATAAGATATCCAAAGAAACCCAGGAGACAAAAAAAAAGTCAAGAATTCTTAGATTAAGAAGTTATATCATGTCTAGTAAATAGCTACCCATTGATCCTTTTTCAGATCTTGAGTGGTTTCCATTAGCAACACTGAGCCCTCAATAGGCTTTTTCTAATCCCAACCCTATGCCATAAAAGTCCAGCATGTTACAACCCTCACTAGGACAACACTTACATACTTGGAAAACATGATTTCATATAAAGGAGAATAAGTAATTCAGTATAAGTCACATTCATATAATACGATCTTAATTTTATCTAGGATTTTTTATATTTCAAAATTTTTACTCTACATTGTCTCATTTGATTTTCATGACAGTTCTGTTATGGTGATAAAATACAATTATTCCAATGAAATTCATTTCAACATTTTTATAGATTTCAGACCTTGGAGTCAGGGAAAAAAATATATGCACACACATATACAAATATATTTGTTTGTTTGAGATTCTATGGGTAATTAGGTGGTACTTTTTATAGCAGAATGTAATTGGAGCTAGGAAGATCTTATTTTAAATCCTTTATCTGACACAAACTCTATGAACTTTGGAAACTCAATTAATTCTATCTACCTTAGTTTCATCATCTGTAAAATGGGAATAATTACAGATTAATATGAGCATCTACCTCTCGGGATTGTTGTGGAGATCAAGTCAGGTCACACATGCAAAGCTCTAATTATTTAACCTTTTGAATCTGAGTGCAATCTCTAAGATTATAAATTTAAGAACAGATGTTTGTTTGTTTTTTTTCTGTATTGGTTGAGTCAGTGGTGGTTCAGTTATGTCCAACTTTTCATGATCCCTTTTGATGTTTCCTTGGCAGATACCAAAGTAGTTTGCCATTTCTTTCTCAAGTGGATTAAGGAAAAAAGAGGCAAAATTACTTGTCCATTGGGGTCAAAAAGTTAATGAATGCTTGAGGCCAGATTTGAATTCAGTTCTTCCTGACTCCAGACCTAGTCTTTCATCCAATGAGCCACCTAATTACTAAGTGAGATTAGTGGACCAATACAATTCAAAGTCCAGTGCATATTTTCTCTTTGTTGGTCTCTCTCTACCTTTCTATTAATAAATCTATTGATGTATACATCTATCTAATCTTTCCATTATAAGTCATTGATTGTCCAAGATAGATAACTGACTTGCACAAGGTCACACAGCTGATCAGCAGTAGAGCTAGAGTTTGAATGAAGTACAGAGTTCTAATTCATCAGGCCTTTGTATCTATCTCCCATCTCCACCCTTTTCTTCTTTCTTTTTTTTAAACATTACCTGCCATCATAGAATCAATACTATGCATTGGTTCCAAGCAGAAGAGCAGAAAGGGCTAGGCAGTGGGGGTTAAGTGACTTGCCCAGAGTCACAGAGATAGGAAGTGTCTGAGACCAGATTTGAACCTACCATCTTCTAGACCTGTCTCTCTATACAGTGAACTATCTTGCTGTACCCCACCATCTACTGTTTTCTGAATATCTGTCACATACTCTTCAAGGGATCTAAAAATATATAAAGATATTCTCTACCCTCAAAAATATTTACAAGATAGTTAAGATAAAGTGAAAGAAGCCATTAAAGTAATAAACATTTTCCCATTTGATTAATTGGCATATTAGAAATGAATATGACTATTCCTCTTTGTCATCAATTCTCAATTTATTTTAAGGTCTATATCCCAGAACAAAATGATTTCAAAGCACGGTTACTCTGTGACATTATATGAACAAAGGTTGAGTAATCATGGCTGAAGAAAGCTCCCTTTTCCCCTTCTCTCCCATTCATCTTTTTGAAAGGGACTGATGTTGAGTTGATGTTGTTCTAAGGCTTCTTGCCCCCCTGAGACTTCCTCCCCATATCCACCTCTAAAATTTATTACCTTCTGTTCTCTTCTATGGCATCAACATTCCATCAGAGCAGTGTCCTAAGTAAAGCTATGCTAATTTTGGTCATTATGCAGATGTCCACCCTATACAGCAGGTTTCTACCTTAAAGTGTTATTATCCTCTAGAGTCAAAGGTACTTGGATGAGATGTCATTCCCTTTTGTTTAGACTATAATCCATATATAACAAAAGCACACAATCTGTCACCCTTCTGTCAAGGGGGGCAAAAATGTTCCCAGAGAGAGGGTATTGGCCTGAGCGAGGATGATGGCAGAAAATATTTTAAATCAATGTGATTAGAACACACTCAAAAAGAATGATCATTTTAACTAATGACAATTTTACTTTTAGAGATTTTAGAGGGATCTCTATGTTCAGTTTCATCATTATATAAATACACATATGGACATCTTAGTTTTCTCACTTATACACAGAGAACCAAGACAAAAACTTGCAAAAGAAGCTCGAGTTTTTATTGCCTCCGAGGTTTATAAAATGTATCCTTTAATCCAACCCATTCTGTATGTTTGTGAAGTCTACTACTACTTTTAATTTACATATTCAATTTGCCTGAGGTAACAATAAGTATATGATGGAATTTGACTTCAAATCAATGTCTACTAATTTCAACTTCCAATATATATATTTTTGAGGATGGGGAGAAGGATGAGGGGCAGATCATTAACTCTGCTACTTCATATATGAAAATATATGACTCTAACAGTTTTCCCAAAGTACAGACACATACATTGTTTCATTACATGTATCAGATACTCCTTTTGCCAATGTAAATCTGTATTCATTCTTTAACTAATAGTTTTAGAGAGCTGTCTGTGGTACTGAAAGTTAGATTGTGGTGGTGATGGTCATCATCCTCATTATCATAATCATCATTGTCATTGTCAGTAAGCATTTATTATGTGCCTACTATGTTTCAGTGACTGGGATAAATCCCTGGGGAAACAAAAGGAAGGTTAACAAAATTCTTAAATAGTTCCTGATCATGAATACCTCAAAATCTAGTTGGGGAGACAACATACAAGCAATTATGTACAAACAAGATATATATTTACATAAATATACATATATAGCATATATATAAAACATATATAAAATATATGTTATACATATGGAACTAATTGGAGATAATTACTCCAGTTTAAAGGAACAAGCTGATCAAGAAAGGTTTCTGGTAAAGGTTATAGGTTTTTAGCTGGGATTTGAGCAAATCTAGGGAAGCTAGTAGATAGAGGTAAGGAGGGAGATAAATTCAGATGTGGGATAATGAGTGAAAATGAATGGAGTTGTGAGATGAAGTGTCTTCCAGGAACAGCAAGGAGGCCAGTGTCACCATTCTGAAGAGCACAGGGAAAAGGAGTTCATGAGTTGTAGAACTGTTGACTAAAATATAAAGTGCTACACAAATGTGAGTGATGACAGTGAGATGCACTGATGATTGACTCTAATGGGATCAGATGTTATACCCCACCATTTTAAGCATTTCCACAGATATAGAAAAGTGGTTACATTCGGTGACATCTTCTTTCTACATAACTGCAACCAAACTAAACTTCCATGAAAATAAGAGTAGTGCTTCTGGACCAAGCTGAAGATCATTATATAAAGACAAATTAGCCCCATGGCAAATACCAGCCCGAGACAAATATTTTTGTTCTGGTTCTTTCTTCATGGATACCTTTTTTTTTCTTTGAGTTTCACTCTAAGGTTTCATCCTTGACTAATGATCCCTGAATGAACAAATTATTACAGTGTCCAACACATGGTAATCACTTAAAGAATTCTTATTTCCTTATTGCTAATTGATGAACAATCAGTAATTAAGTACCTATAACATGCCAGGCACTCTGCTAGGCACTGGATTATACATGTAATAAATGAATAAATCCCTAACAGCAAGGGACTTGCATTCTAATAGAATAGATAACTTAAAGTTCCCCCTCATCATGCAAATGATTTTGCTGACTATTTGGCAGAATTTTGTAGAGATGGATATAGCCATTCCTTCTTGATTCAGTGGCTGAACACTTTATCTTCAGGACTACAAGTTTAGGTCATTACCACTTAACTTTCTGGGGTACAAATTCCACTGCCATTCATAAAACTATCCAACTCTTTTCAAACCTGGCCATCAAGGTCCCCAATTTGCCTATTTCCTGCATTTGTTATAATCATCTCTGCCTGTATTTTCCCCACAGGACTTGAAATATTTCTGTTGGAAACCAAAGCAGAGAAAATAATAGTTAAAAAAAACAAACAAACAATATTTGAGACTGATGCTCTAACATATAATAAATGTAATGGCAAATGATGAGAATCAAACTGCCAGCAATAAGCAGAAGGACATATTTCATCTTCCAATATTGTTTTACTGAATCTAAAATGAATCTCAGATCTTTATTGCATTTGTGTCATCTAGCATTCCATATCTCAATGGGGCTTCTGACAAACATACATAATCAAGGACCCAATTGTTATAAAAATTTAAAAGATCAAGATCAGATGTGATTGCCTTCAATGAGTAGTGTGATAAATAGCTATAATACAGATAACTTAATATTGAAGTAATAAATTACCATATTGACCTTATAATAAGAACTGATAGTGACATATGACTTGGTTCCATTTCATTCTCCTATTATGTTTTCTCATAGATCTTCAAGGCAAATAAAAGTTCAAATAGTTGTGTTTTATTTTTATTTCTGTGTGAAACCTTCACCAGCTTATAAAACAATGACAGCATGAGATAGCAATGTGTTAGTGATGTTAGAACTAAATCCTTCTTTTTCTAAGCTTTGAGGTAAGACAGCAAATTCTTGTGATCAGCCTCAACCAAAATTTTGAGATAAGTAATAATAAAAAAATAATAAGATAAATAATAATTATCTATCTCCCCAAATACCTAACACAAATAAGGATACATACATATAAATATACACATATTCCATTCTTTTATATACATTTTTCCATACCATTCCCCTTCCCTCAATTACACAAGAAACCAGAATTCTCCTGTAGGGAAATCTTGTATTGAATGCTATGCTCAGTGCTGGGGGGCCACAATAAAGAAATGCCATTGATAACTTGTAAGTCCTCTACAGGAGAGGAAAAAAAAAGGTTGAAAGGCCCACATTTTTTGTCAGAATGAGGATCTCTTGAAGGAAGCAAGGATATTTAGCCTAGAGAAGAGAGGGCATGGGCATGATGGCTTTACTCAAATATATGGAAGAGGCATTCTACTTCAGTTTAGCCCAAGACAGCAGAACCAGGAAGAATAAAAGGAGGTCAGTTTAGACTTGATGAAGAGAGGAGGGGGGAACTTTTGAATATTGAATATTTCTAATTATTTGTTGTCATTTTCATTTGTTTCCAACTCTGTGACACCATTTGGGATTTTCTTGGCAAAGATACTGGAGTGAAGTTTGCTGTTTTTCTCCAGTTCATTTTACAAATGAGGAAATTGAGGCAAACAGAATTTAATGACTCTTCCAGGGGCACACAACTAGTAAGTGACTGAGACCAGATTTAGACTCAGGAAAATGAATTTTTTCTGACTCCAGCCCTGCTATTCTATCCATTGTGCCACCATGATACTTTCTAATACTAGAACTGTACCAAAGTGAGATGGTATGCTTCTTGGTGAGATTGGTTTCCTCTCCTTGGAAGTCTTCAAGAAAATGTTAGGCACCCATTTGTCAAGAATGTTGTAACAAAGCTCTCTTTCAGTTATGGGATGGATTAGAGTGAGGAAATTTCTTCTAAATATCAAATGTTGTGATTCTTTAATTCTGGCATCTTATTTATTATAGTGTCTCAATAATTATAGCAGATCATTTTCTATAGCAATCAAAATTGGCAAAGCCTATGCCCTACAATTGACTGCTTGTCTACATTTTATGGATGTAGAAACTGAGGCTCTGGCAGATTAAAAAATTTGGCCATTGTCCCACATCTGTTAAGTGTAAGAACTGAGATTTATTTCTAGGCCTTTTGACTCAGATTTAATCCAATAACCATGTGTTGAATAAGTGACTGAATGATGGCATAGTATACCATGGAATGAGTGCTGTTTCAAAAGTATAGAGACCTAGATGAGTTGTGGCATCAAACTGATTTACATTGTTGTGGGACTGTGGAAAGAATACTGGATTTGGATCAAGGTCTTGATTTCAAATCCCCCTCCAACTCCTGTGACTTTGGTTGATTTAATTCAACCCACTGAGCTTCAGTTTTCTCTCTATACAATGAAGAACCTTAGCTAGATGATGTCTAAATCCCCATCCAGCTTTTAATCTATAATCTAGGATCTTTGGGCCAACCATTTGACTTCTCTTGGATTGAGATTCTTCTTCTATGATAAAAGTCAGCATATGTTTAGCTACTTCACATTTGCCAAGTGCTTCATCTATAAGGAAGGCATTGCCAGGCATTATTATTCAGCTTTCAACAGATGGGTAATTGAGGCTCATAGTATATTGCCCTTGTTCATAGCATACCTAATAAGCATCCAGGGTAGGATTTAAACTCAACTCTTCCTATTTCCAAGTCTAGCATTCATTGACCCAGTACTGTATAGTGCTTTTATGGAATTCACATCTTGGAAGTATTGCCTAGCCCTCAGGCTTCTCCCTCTTATCTGATACCTTCTCTCTGAATTTCCATGAAGACCATCTAGGATAACCATCTCTTCATTTCTCACCATTGTTCAATGAGGACTTCTCAATCATGCCCTGGCACTGAATACCTTCTTTTTCTTTCTCTCCACACATCTTTCAGTTTCCTTTTTATGCACTGTCTTCCCTTATTAGAATATCAGCCCCATGAGGACAGGAATGAGCTTTCCTTTTCCCTTTATCTGTATTCCTGAGGCTTAGTACAGTGCCTACTAAATCACAAACACTTCATGAAATAATGGAATGATTGTGTTATATCTTTTATAAATTCCTTTCCAGTTTTATAATCTATCAAGTCAAATGATCAAAACATAAAAAAAAATTCTTTAATTATAATCATTTGGTGAAATAAATCACATTCAAAATCAGATTTGCATTAGGTCAAGGTATTGGAGACTAATTTTTATAAAACGGAAAACTGTATTTTGTTAATGATTTAATGTGGCCGACTTTTCCAAAATAATTTGCCAAGCTTCAGATTGATACAAAGCAAGATCTCTTCCTCCTCTGCTCTAGAGTAGAAGATTGCTGTCTTCTACACACAAACACACACACATACACACACACACACAAACACACACACACAATTAGCAGTAAATGAAATAATGAAATTGGACATTGAGAAGAACACATAGAAACACTTTGATGATGTGGTTCACTCTCTTTTTCCTTCAAGCCTTTGCTGACAACCCCATATCTAATTCTGAGTGAGGAAAGAACTGACTGAGTTCAGGACTCAGCCATAGTACAGGTAGTAACATGTGGGTAGGGGTTGATTATAATTAAATTGTCCAGCACGATCAATCTTGTGGTAAAAGAAATACTGATGAGGTGGGCAAAGAACTCAAGGCTGGCAGCTTGGACTCCTATAAATTACCACTTTATCTTATTTGTATGAAAAAAATAATAGCCCTGTGGAATAGAGACTAGAAGTTTCCCTTCCTATCTTTGGATTCTAATATATTTTTGTCACAATGTCAAGGCTCTGTGGTGAATGATCATAACAAAAAATAAAGATGGATAGATAAGAAATCAAATCTTGCTTTGGAGATACAAGGTAGAGGGAGCTTTAACATGGTTCAGTAGGGGAAAAAGTATTCAAAGATAAGGTTATCAGTCTGCATTTTCCCCTCCTTGGTTTAAAACACAACCTTCTATGATTCCAGTGTAAGGTCACAGTGATTCTGTCTTTTGAAAAGAAAAGTATAGATACTGAATAAATTATGCCTTCTAGGTTTATAAGAGTATTAGATCATGGAAAAGAGTATGTGACTAAAAATTAAGGTTTTGGGGCTCTATTTCTAGGTTTTCTATTTCTACAATGTTAGGTTAAGTCCCCTTATCCCTCTGTACCTCAGTTTCCCCACTTACCAAACAAAAAGATTAGACTAGATGTTTTCTTTGGTCCCTTTAACACAAACATTCTATGTTTCATGTTCTGAGGTCCATTCTAGCTCTGAAATAAAATGCCTACCTTCTAAATGCTCTTCCATGTCTGGCATTCTGTTTTCCCAGGGGTTTATAAGATATTCTGTGTTTTATAATTCTGGAAATTCCAGACATTCGGTGTTTTAAATTCCAAGATACCTATAAGGCTCTGTTTGAGTAATTTTCCTTTGAAGTTCAATCAACTTGATATCTAATTTCCTTCTACCCATTCTTGTCAGCCAAGGCAAATACACAGTCTTCCAGCATGCCCATCAGAATGGCTGGAAAAGTCAAGATGACACCAGAACCAAGTCAATTCAGAGGAGCCTTTGCTTTAAAGAAAACTGAATCAAATGTCAGAAAAGTCAAATGACTTGAAATCTGAATCTTCAGATTCAATCAATTCCTTGAGGTCTACAATTCTTTGAGATTATAAACCAGCAGAGGACATGTTTTGTGCTTTTGCACAGCCACAACTTTAAAGTAGAGCTACACCAGAGGTTTTTTTTGTTTTCTTCTTCTTCTTTTTCTTCTTCTTTCCCTCCCTGTATCCCACCCCTTTTCCCTTCCCAGCATCTCTCTTCCTTTATTTCAAATATGTCCCTGCTGTTTGAACTGCATGAATACAGCAGGCTTTGGAGCAAAGAGTGACCTTTCAACCATCAACACTCACAGGTTTTACAATAAACAGCACTCTCGGCTGTATTTCCATCAAGCCCCTGTCAACACCCTACCTCCAACTGCTGCCAACTCATCACTTCAGCTACTGATCCTCACATTTCTGTTTCTGATTAGCTGGTGCCATTTGGCACATTGACAAGGGAACATTACTTGCAACTGGGTCATTTATAAATTTTCATGTCTCAATAGGAGTTTCTATGTACTGAGTACATCTTTCTACTGGCTTGGAAGGACCTCCAATAGCTCTTTTAGCTATTTTCTTTGGTTGGTTATATTCTAAGTTTTCTTCTATCTCTAACATTATAGATTCTATGTTTTAATTTTCCTTCCTACTTTGGTCTAGTATGTCCATGTTCAATTTACTGATGCTCTTTTCTATATTTATAGAGAACTTGGATCAGTATGCCAAGCACTGAAGGTAGTAAAATTTGCTTATTATATGCTAGTATATAAAATATTTATATGTCATACAATTCAGTTCTCCTAATTAAATAAATTACGGATATAAACTCCATTCTATTCCAACATGGCTGATCCTCACAGCTTCTTTTATAAAATACATGCCAGGAACTCACAGACTAAGTGAATTTTCAGTTTCAGTTGGGACATCATGAGCCATTTCCTTTAAATAAATCAATATGCTACTTGATATTAATTTATTAAGTAACTACTATGTGCCAGATATTGCTCTGTTCATATTTGGGGAAAAATGTTTCTTCTTTAACATACATACACACACACACACATACACACATGAATTAATTATCTCATTTTACTTAAAGAATTTTAGTGGGGGAATATGAGGAGCCATTACCTCCAGGGATATCCTGTTTCATTTATAGATCACCTTAATTGTTAGGAAGTTTTTCATGACATCCTGATTAAATTTTCATCTTTTCAACTTTCTACCTTCTGTTCCTAGTTTTGTCCTTTGGGACAAAATATTAAAAGTTTAATCTCTATTCCATATGATAGTCCTTCAAAGACTTAAAAACAGCTTTTAAATCCTTTCTGAATGTTCCCTTTTTCTAGTTAAACATCTTTCGTTCCTTCATCTAGATTTCATATGGCATAAACTTAAGACCCTTCTCCATCTTGTTTTCCTTCTCTGGATACATTTTAGTTTTAGTATGTGATTAATTATTTAGTCTATTTATATATTTTATTCATCTTTTAAAGACAAAGAACATTGAGTTAGCTTTTTAGAAAATGTATTATATTATTAGCACATATAAGGCACATATGTCACCAAATGAAACTTCTTCTTCCTTATATGGAGTGATCTCAAGTCTGGTGTCCCCTATAGCTGTACTCATGCAACTGTTTGCAAATAAATTTAAGGTTTTAAATTCATCCACAATAACATAAAGTCTAGGAGCTTAGCTAAGGAGTTGTAGAGAGAAGACAAACTGGGAATTTACAGATTTTCTGGCTGTACAAGTAGAAAGAATGATTCATCATTGTGAATTTGAATAATAGACTATATTTCTGCTTTCTACAAAAGCAACATTAATAAATGAAAAACTAGACTATGAAGTTATTTTGCATTTATGAAAATTTCAATAGCTGATATATAAAATATGAAATACATAAAACGAACATATTTCACTTAATTTGAAGAGATAAGGGATGTTTTCCAAATTTTCTCTTCTGACAATTATAATTCCTTGAAACTTCATTCTACAGAGTCTTATGCTATTCAGTGTTCTTTTTCTCCTTTCTGTTATTTTTCTACTGGGATTAGCTATTTATGAATATGAGAAAATGTGCATTTTCTATATATAACTGGGTTACAATCAAGAATAGGAGAGGATTGTCTGAATTAAAGTTTTAGGAAACTGAATGTGATACCAAAGTCATAGGGAAAGGTCCAGGTTCTATCTGGAACTGCGTTCAAATCTGACCTCACACATTTCTTATCTGTGTGACCCTAAACAAGTCGTTTAACCCCAATTTCCTAGCTCTTATTGGGAACTGATATTTAGTATTGTTTCTGTTTCTAAAATAGAAGACAAAGGTTTGTTTATTTCTTTTATTTTTTTAGACCTGGAAAGGACATGAGAGATAGACTTAGACCATCCTACTTACTTTATGGAGAAGGAATTTGAGACAAAAAAATGACTTGTCCAAGAATTTAAAGCCAGTTAGTGACAGACTTCTTAGTCCTCAGGGATGTTTCAGAATGAAAACGGTACTTCAATGAGATCCTAAAGGATGAGTAGGACTTTAATATACAAAAGAAAGAAAAGAAAATCTGTGGAAAAGATCTTAGATAAGAAATTCAATGGAAAAAATGCCTTTTTGTATTATGGGATAATCTTTGACAAGCATGTATCACTTTTGGGGTTATATCTTAGGATCCTAAAAGCATTTAAGTCCATACTATGTGCCAGGAAATTTGTTAAGGAATAGGCAGCTGGTTGGACTAGTAGGTAGCATGGGCAGAGTCAGAATGACCTGAATTCAAATCCTAACCAAATTACTTAGCCTCTAAGTTTCCCATTTCTAAAATGGACATAAAAATGACATCTACCAGGGTAATTGTAAGGACAGAATGAGATATCTGGGAAGAACTTTTAAAACCTTAAAATTGTTAATTAAGTGCCTAATTACTATTATTCTTGTTGTATCTAGTCCAGGGGTCGGCAACCTTTTTGGCCGTGAGAGACATAAACGCCACATTTTTTTAAAATGTAATTTCGTGAGAGCCGTACAGTGCTCACAGTGCGGCTCCTGTAACAGTGCCTGAAAAAAAATGACTTTATAGCTGCTGCAGAAAGAGCCATACATTGCAGACCCCTTTTCTAGACCTACCTAAGAAATGGCAAAAACAAATAAGTAAATGAATGAATGGATGAATGAATGAATAAATAAATAAAAGAATCATTGATTGATTATGGTTTTATTTTATCTTCTCCCTTAGATTGCTAGCTCTTTGAGGATAGATTTTGTATTTTCTATATTCTATATTCTAATGTTCTCTACAGAAACTAATATGTAGTTATTCTTTACTAAATAATTGTAGAAAGATTGGTCAAAAATCATACTTTTAGAACTTGAAGGGACTATTCAAGCTCATCTACCAATTCCTACCCAATTTTAGAGATGAGTTAGTTAATACTAAGGAAAGGTAATGCTATTATTAGAAAAGTAGCTGAGCTGAGATTTGAAACTAAGACTCATGATTCCATGGCTCTTTCCTTTATAGCACATAACCCAAAGTTAAACACATTCCCTTTTTCTCATGGAGAGTGCTTCCTCTGAACTAAAATGCAAAGAGGGGCATTTAATTATTTTGGATGCATGGAAAGCATTGGATATGAGCTTTCCTGCTGTGACTAATACACACAAATTATTTCATTTAAACTGTGATAAAGTTTGTATATAATTTTACTTTTAATGTTATGAAATAATGTAGATTAAAACCCCATATCCTAATGTGTAAATGACTCGAAAGTAAATTTTGTATTTATTCATTAGCATTTTCAGGCATTAATACATACAATTTTTCCCCTTTGTACAGATTTAAACTTTGTAAACAACTAGCATATCCCACTCACCAAATAATTTGCTGTAAGATCATTATCTTATTATAATAAATACCTGGAGCTGAATAAACAGTATTTAAATAAGTGATATTCCACATTATACATTTTTCTGAGAATCTTGTAATTGCCATTGTCTCATCAAAATGTCTGGCAATGAAGAAAACTGAGGGTGATGAAAATAATTTGTCCTCAGCAGCAGCAATTTCCATACAGAAGGATAAAAATAACATACCTCATTCAATTTTTGTATCTGGAAACATAAAAGAAATATGAAGGCATCTTCCGTGGGACTTGTCATTTGGATAGTTACAAATAGGACTTATTCTTCAGGAAAGTAGTTAGAGATAATTTCCTTTTAAGTATGGGAGGTCAAAAGAACCTACCTGCACCAAAATATTTATAGCAGCTCTTTTTGTGGCAGCAAAAAAATGGAAACTGACGGGATGTCCATCAACTGGGAAATGGCTGAATAAGTTGCGTTGTATGCTTATAATGGAATACTTTTGTGTCATAAGAAATGTCAAACAAGATGATCACAAAAAAAAACTGGATAGACTTATATGAAGTGATGCAAAGTGAAGTGAGCAGAACCAAGAGAATGCTGTACACTGTAAGAATAATAATGTATGATGATCAACTATAAAGTACTTAACTGTTATCAACAAGGCAAGGATCCAGGGCAACTTTAAAAAACTCATGATAAAAAAGGGTTTTCTACCAGCATAGAAGGAATAGGTGGAATCTCATGAGAAATTAGAACATACTATTTTTTCTTTGTTTCCTCGATGAATTTTTTTCTCTACTGTAAGTAATATGTGTCTTCTTTCACAATATGACTAACATGCAAATATGTATTATATGGTAAAAGATACTAAACCATATTACCTACTTTCCTGGAGAGGGGGATGTGTAGAAGGCAGAGAGAGCTCATGGATTGCAAAATATAAGAAAATATATTTAAAAATGTGAATTTGATCAGTAGGGATATAGATAGGTCCTAATGATACATGACAATGATTCTATGTTGAATTATCTCTCTTTTAGCCTATTATCTTCTAAATAGTGTACCTATTTCTGTTCTCACTATAATACACCCTCCATAAATGGGGCCAATCTATATCATCAAATAATATATCCATTCATTTGAATGAATAAACTCTGAAGTAATATGAATTACAATTTCTTCCTACTCATCTAAGAGGGTTGAGAGAGGTACATGGAAGATAACACAAATAATAACAAAGGATTTGAACTCAAGACCTCTGATCTCATATTCAATACTCTTCTTATGAAAAAAATTCTACAATTCTGAGTTAATGCTCACTATGTCACACTAAATCTTCTATTCTCAATAGCATAGTTAAAATGAAGGTGATAATTTCTTTTCCTTAAATAAAACATTCATGCTTTCTTAGTCCAAAGACCAAGAATTTGCAAAAATAGGGATGTAACTGAGAGAATACTATTTCATAAGTGATTTCCTTTCTGTTGTGTGAAATCCATTCCTCTATTATTCTTTCTTGGACTGTCTTTGTTGACAGGCACAGCCTTTTCAAATGACTAGAGATTGTAGGGGAGCCAAGAACAAAGGGAAGAAATATACCAAAAAAAAAAGATAAAAAAGATCAGCATTTTCATGTTTTCTTCTTTCTTTCTTTCTTTCTTTCTTTCTTTCTTTCTTTCTTTCTTTCTTTCTTTTTTTTTTTTTTTTTAATTAGCCCCATTGACCAGGGATTTCAAAGTAGGGGCATTATTGTATCAGTATTACTAGAATCTGATAATCAGAATATTTGCATGATGTAAATGAACTGATGATTCAATCTTACTATCCTTGGGACCAGGAACCAGAATGAGAGATCAGCATATGTGGCACCAATTCTAGGCAAAAGATAACATAGATTGACCAATGAGTGGAATAATTGTTTCCTTGACAATGTCAGAGAAGGTGGAGCTGTTCAATCACCAAGACAAGTGGGTAGAAAAAATAAAAGAAAAAGAAATGCATTTCTTGCCTACTCACCCACCTTCTACCCTAGAAATGCAGGTGGATAATTCCTCCCTTTCAGACACATTTAAGGAGTTGGGAGGAGAATCATATTCATTTGAATCACTCTGAGTGCAATGGAAAAAGCCTCCAACTATTAACATTATACAAATGAAAACAAAAGATATGCACAAGAGAGCCTGAGGGCTTTGTAGAATATCAGGAGTAATCACAAAGGGCTAGCAGCTTCCAAAACTCTTTGCTATTGTTTTTCTTTACTGTCTAACTATTCAGAACCCAATTTATGGTTTTCTTTGTAAAGATACAAGATTTCTTTGACATTTCATTCTCCAGATCTTTTTACAGATGAGGAAACTGAGACAATCATGATCAAATTGCTTGCCTAAGGTCACACAGCAAGTAAGTTTCTGAGACTGGATTTGAACACTGATCTTTCTGACTCCAGGTAGGGCACTCACTCCCTAGCAGCCATCCAGCTTTTTATCTTAAAGCATTCCTGAAAAGAGCAATACTTCATGAAAAAGGAGGGAGAACACCAAGGAACATCTTCAGAACACACAATTAAAAGGACATTTTTCAGAAATATTATTGGAAAAAGCAATCATTTCACAAAATACTAGAAAAAAATCAACAATAAATAAGTTTCTTTGCATTCAAATAAGTTGAATGAAATATTGATCTCTAGATAATTCTTAACAAAGGGCTAAAATTCGTGTGTGAAATCAAAAAGCTCTTTGCTCTTGTCATCCACATACAATAAATAATGTGTCATCAAAGGAATATGTATGGAATAGCTGAGTCCCTTCCATTTATTTTTACAAGTAGAGAGGTTTATGATGACAGTTCAGGATCAGGTCATTACAACCAAAAATTGCTGGTTATCCTTAAGGACCCTAGCCTTATTGATCATCGAATATTATGACAGAAAATGATAGAAAGCATGAAAGAAATAATTTATGCTGTGAACATTTAGCACCTACTAAATTGCTAGAAAAATATAGCCTGGTGGCTAGGACAATACAGCAGAACCTTAATATATTTTGAAAGTTCACATCATATATCCCTGGACTGTTGTTAAGCATTGACAACCTTGTCTTGTGAAATCCCCAATTTACCCTAGTCCCAGGGGAACTTGCCTTCTAGAAACCCTTGTACTGTCCCTGGTCCCAAATCCAACAATAAACCATCAAGCATCCATTGGATCCCCTTTATAGCAGTAGTAGATGTACTCAAATATTAAATATCCTGAGTAGAGTCATAGAATTTCAGAAATGAAAGAGAATTAAGCAGCATCTTAGGGAGTGAATAAAAATATACACATGTTAAATATTAGGGAGAGTGTAGCTTTTTGAAAAGAAAGCTGATTGGGGAGGCAATAAGACATGAAGTTCTGAATCTTATACTAACTGGCTATGAAACCCTAAGCAAATAATTTAACCTCCCTACATTGTAAACAACTCTCCAAGAACATAGGGTCCAAGGAAAGAACTTGACTCTCACTGGTAAATGGAATTTCCTCTTTTTCAGTTCCATGTATCAAGGAAATCCTAGGTCTAGTCTCAATTCCTTTTTGCTGAGCTCTAGAGATTTTCAAAATGAAATCTGGACACCTCAACTTTACCCCCTGCTCTTTGAGAAACCCCAGGACCAGGCAGACCTGTCTTGAACTCAGTTATAGATCTTAAACTATTTGGGGACCCTAGTGTGGGTGGGATGAATGGATATAATCAAAATGTTGAGTACCTTTATTTGTTTTAGGGACTTCTCCCACTGCATTAAAAGTCCTCTCAGGAAGTTCAGATCTTAGTTTTGACATGGGCATTGTGCAGAGATGGCAGGGACTCTGTACCCCTTAACTCAAGCAGGCTGTGAACAGGAAAATTCCCTTCCCCCTTCCTGCCCTTGAGACTCCCAGGGCAAAAACCATTATCCTTGTACATCCTTTAGATTGAGAGATAGACAGAAGAGATACACCTCCAGGCCACACCTTGAATGCCTAAACCCAGAGGATCCCAGACAGACTCTCCCCACCCACCTAATGCCTGAGTGCCAGAAGTCAAGTCCACACTCTTAAAAAGGATACAAAAACCCCTGAACTGGGGCATCCTGGGAGCAACCCCGGATAGTTGCTCCACTCCTGCTGCCATGCCATGTCATGGAGGGCATGTTCCACTCATGCTGTATTGCTGGCCATTGATCCTATCTTACTAATAAATCTTTCTTTTTAATTTTAAGGTGAGCTTGGAGTCCTCTCATTCTTGAGAAAGGTTTTGTGTCATTTAAAATCACTTGGGATACTTGGAACTACATTTCCCGTGATCCCTAATGGGTTTCCGGTTTTGGATGATGTATTCAAGGTGAGGGACTGTTTGAAATTAGGGGGAAGTGACTGGGAACTTCCTCTTTAGTTACCTGAGCTCAAGGAGAGAGGAAGGTAAAATGGCTGAGGTGAGGTTGGAATAGGTTTTTCTTACAGGCCCGTGGTGATCAGTTTATTTCTATCAGCATGGCTTTTATTAAAATACTATTCTCCTTTTTGATCTCGGCCCTCATCATTTTTAATCATAACAGTTTGGCGACCACGAAGGGACTCGAACCCTCAATCTTCTGATAGCCTAACGATAGCCATGCCTGCTTTTTGGTCATCTTGCTCAGCTCTTTTGAGCACTTTTTTAAAAAAGGAAAGTGGCTTCCTTGCCATGCTTTTGCTGAAAGCAACAGCACGTTTTTGTCTCAGGCAGTACTCAGCCAGCCAGTCCAGCCAAAACCACCTTGGGAGGTCGGACCAGCCAATTTTTGGCTTTTGGCTTTGAAACTAAAATGCTGGAGCCCAGCCAGTGTGTCTCTGCCACTGATCTCCTGACTCCTGACTTGATCTCCATTCCTGCTGTGCAACAAGCCTGCAAGTGTCCTGGTGCCTCTTCTTTGATCCTGCTTCTGGTGCTGCTAATCCTGCTAGTTCCAGAACCCCGAGCCCCAACATCGATGACCCCCAGCTGCTGCCTTTGCTGAAATCTCGTTCACCAGAGACTGCTTCAGCTCTGCCCCTAAAGATTTTGCTAGTATATTTCCCTTTCTCCCTATTTCTAGCCCTCCATGTGTTTCTCTAAAGACCTAATTTAAGCAACCCCCACAAGCTTTACACGTGGTATTTTCTACAAAACTGACCTAAGTTTTTCTCTAGCCCTGAGCCCATGACCCAACACCATGTGGACCTAGCGTTTACCCTTAATGGGGCCCATGGCCTATTCACCCCCATACCTGCTCAGCACTTTGAACTGAGAGCAAAGACTGATTATAAAAAAAATAAAAAAAATTAAAAAAAAAAACTCCTTACACTCAGCAGAACCCAATCAAAAGAACCTTAAATTGAACCAGGGGTGAACTTTTAAACCTCGAAACTGAATGAGTTTTATTTCTGTTTTAGAGAGACTGTATCTTACTGTATTTTGCTAATTAGTTTTGTAAATTAATCTTGCTTATTTCGTTGATTTTCCTGTTGCACTGAATCATTTTAAGTTAATGTAGTTTGCGGCCTCTAGATTAATTCTGTTTATGATTTTATTGTAACTCCCAAATAATGAAAAAAAATATTAGAACTGGTAAGAGGTTTTGACCAGCTGGTTATCTGATACTCATATTATATTTCCTAATTTATTTCAGGTTTCATTTTTACTATAATCAACAACAATGCTATTTTCTCGTACCATCTGAAAGTTACACATTTTAAAAGTTATAAATTGCCTTAATTTTGTTTGACTTTGGAGAGTTTAGTGATTGTCTTGTGATTTAAATTGTAATTTTATGAGAGGTCTTTTAAAAATTTACTTTAGATGCTTAGTACCCTTCTGTATAAATGATAAGGTTTTTATGTATTTATCTTAAAGAATTGTGGTCTTAAAGGATAAGCTTTATATATTTTATTGTGAAGAATTGTTGTCTTATATATATATATATATATATATATATA
>NC_058135.1:264780784-264842575 GCF_016433145.1 Gracilinanus agilis
TTTTTTTTTTTTTGATTCTACATCGAAATAAGCTCAATGCAAATACCTGAGCCTGAGACTATGGGATTGTGATTTAATGCCTCTCTGATTCCAGGAGAAGTGCTGAGCCACATGGTCAGAGACTTGACTAAAAGATATGCATGAATTGCAGAGTTCTATGCCAATACTTTAGGGCTTGGAAATTGGGGTTTGAGTCCTGGAGTCCCAGTCTTTTCTAAAACTTTAGAGGACGTGGGTCCCCTCAACTTAAATCTCTAGTGAAGCACCTAAGATTGGCTATCATTTAATGGCTCATTCCCTGAGAAGGTGCAGGGAAAAATCGGATCAAAGAAAGGCATTTCCCTTATTCCTCTATATATATATAGAGAGAGAGTAAATGGCAATTTTTATGTAGTCCTGGCCCTAAATGGGTTATAGCATACTGCTTAAATCACCTTCATTGGGCCTTGAATCAAAGGCCCTACATTTTTTGCACATTTTACATTTCATTCACAAGTTAATTTTTTCTCTCTTTTTTTTAATTTTATTCTTTTTATTTTTTTTATTATTTCTTTTGCCAATTGATTTCATACACTCCCATGACTCACCTTAGCCATGCATCCTTGACTGACCTTTTCAGGGCAGTTATGTGTCATTTAAAATTTTCCTCAGGTGGGTGTGTGTTAAGTTTTTATAATCATAATGTCTGAACTATAATCTATATTGCAAGTAAATTTTTACACCTTTCGAAGTAAACTCAGGGGGGTAATGTTAATTCTCATAAGGAAATATATGTTTTATAATCTATAATGTAAAGATCAAATTCTTTGAGAGTAATTTCAGGATAAGGATTTTGCCATCTCCCCAGAATCCATATGACGAACCTGTTTGGTGGAGGCACCAAAAGATGCCTGAAAAGCCTTCACTGGATCATGAAGACCCAAATTTGAACTTTGGAGCACAGTTGATCTGAACTAAGGGGGTTGAACGAATTGAATGCATTTATTTTGAATGGACACTCTTATGCCAGTGGGGTACTGCCCCAAAATTGGCTTTTGTCAACGCAGCTAGCTTTTGTCCTCTTTTCTTTTGGTTTAAGATCCACTGAAAAAGACCAGTCTTTTTCAATGGATCTCAGGGGGGGTTATGTGTCACATTTAAAATCACTTGGGATACTTGGAACTACATTTCCCGTGATCCCTAATGGGTTTCTGGTTTTGGATGACGTATTCAAGGTGAGGGACTGTTTGAAATTAGGGGGAAGTGACTGGGAACTTTCTCTTTAGTTACCTGAGCTCGAGGAGAGAGGAAGGTAAAATGGCGGAGGTGAGGTTGGAATAGGTTTTTCTTACAGGCGCGTGGTCAGTTTATCTCTATCAGCATGGCTTTTATTAAAATACTATTCTCCTTTTTGATCTCAGTCCTCATCATTTTTAATCATAACAGTTTCCTTCCCGAACCAAGGGTCCACCATTTGCACCCCTATAACAGTTTGACCCTTCCTTTGTATTTGTTATAGCTGACCATTCCCTAATACCCCAGCTACTGGCTGCAAACCTTTTGGCAGCCTGCTGGCAGTTTGTCTATGCTTGCTTGCTGTACCTAGTTCTCCAAAGGTATAAAAGTCCCCTCTTTGGAGAAAACATCTAGCACAGTGACTTCTCCCAGGGATACTTTCCCAGAGTCCCAGGGTGGAGGCCCTGTAAAAGTTTGTGATGCTGGGCTCTGAATGCTGCTCAACATTTGAATTTATCCTTTTCCTGATTAAAGACTTGGTCTTTCTGACTACTTTAGTAGTTCTGTTATCTTTTTTAGTTAACAAGATATACTGTGGAACCTAGAGAGAATTATAATTAAAAATCCAGACCCCTGTACAACATTATAGTGAAACAGGCTTGTCTGTAGGAATTCCTAACTTACAGACCCTAGCTTTCCAGACCTCTACCCCTTATCTGAAGGAAGACCTACCTTGAAGGCTATTCTGTCCCCTGCTGCCTATTACCCCTTAAAAACCCCAGCTCAGCACAGCTCCTGAGTCCCTTAGCTTAAGCTAAGACAATAAAATCCCTTTGCATATTGCTTTGCTGGTTTCAGACTCATTTTGGGGATTGACACTCTGGGCACTTCAATAGATACAGAAGTGAAAATAATTACTCCCTATAAGAAACTTACATTGTAATGGGGGGAACTGAAACTTGAGGAAAAATCCAATATAGGCAATTCTATATCACTTGCTCTTTGGAGAATCCACTTTTGAGGAATCTCCCTGTTAGATAAAATGCATTCTGCTAATTCATAGATACACAGCTAGAAAAGAAACAAGACTTTATGTAGTCCAACCCATTTAGTTTAACAAAGAAGAAACTATGAAAGAAAGAAAATAAATTCTTCAAGTCATTATGTATTAAAGGAAAGAATTTATATTCTTTGATTCCAAATCCAATTCTTTCCATTATAGTATATTGTTTATCAATGATGAAAGCTTGTTATTTCTGTATTTAGAGTCCTCACATTCCCTACTATGTATATTTCCATTTCATCTGGACCCAATTTCATGTTCTGTTTAGAAACAGGTTGTGGTATAAACCTTAAAACTGGATTATGATTCATAGTGAGATTGGTCAGCCAGGTGATGGCAATGAATGGGGGACAAGAGAGATGATCCTCTGAGACTGGAAGGACATTTAAAGTAGACCAGTTTGGCTTGGGGACAGTAAACAACCTCTTTAGACCTCTGTTTAGTCCTAACCAGAAGGATGATCTAAAATTTCTTTTGATTCCAAGTCTATGTTCCTAGTGTCAACTGTATCATTTGATACTCCCAAGTTTGTCCCTATTGCTTAAGAACTTGCCTTAAGGGAAGTCCCAGACTGGGCTTGTCTCTGACTGAACAATAGACCTGAAGGTACTTAATGATCCCAGTTTATGTGGAATTAGTAGATAATCAAATATACCCTTTTTGTCTTAGAAGTCCTCTCCTAGGGGCAGCTGGGTAGCTCAGTGGATTGAGAGCCAGGCCTAGAGACAGGAGGTCCTAGGTTCAAATCTGGCCTTAGACACTTCCCAGCTGTGTGACCCTGGGCAAGTCACTTGACCCCCATTGCCTACCCTTACCACTCTTCCACCTATAAGTCAATACACAGAAGTTAACGGTTTAAAAAAAAAAAAAGAAGTCCTCTCCTAGGTAGCCAAGCCTCAGGCTGGAATCATCCTTTTGTATCCTTGTAAAGCATTAGACTCTCCCTGATGATCCAGCCCTGGACTCCTCATTTCATTGTGTCCATTGTAAAACTCATCAAACATACTTCCCTGCCCTTCATTCCCGAAAGGTATATAAGACCTCCAAGTTCTATAGTTCTTTAGATAATCATCTTTGACAATGAATTTCCCAGAGACTCTGTCCTCAGAGTCCCAGAGCTTTGGCTCTGTATTGTGGCCAATTATTAAGGACTTGACTCTAATCCTGATGAAAGATTTTGGTTTTTTGACTTCTATAGTGGTTCAGTATTTTTTTGAAGTTGACATTATAAACTCTAGAAAAAATATGATCATTATTTTCCATAGGTTCCTCAAAGGAGAGGGAAGATGAAGAGAAGAAATGGAGAATTAGAAAAGGAGAGGCAGGGAGGGAGGGAGGGAGGGAGAGAGAGAGAGAGAGAGAGAGAGAGAGAGAGAGAGAGACCAACAAAAAAAAGAAAAAAGAAAAAGAGCACACCAGGATGATGAATTACAGAAAGGATACCAGTGAAAATTAGAGAATTTTCTTTCTTTGCCCTCCCCTTTTTTTCAAGCCGCCTGTATAGAACCTGGATAAAAATTCTGAAATATTTTCGTATGTTTTCTGAATTAAAGAGATATAGAACATATTGACATGAGATTATTATCATTGTCTTAGTATTATCTACTAAATGCCATCACCAACCCTAAGGTTTCATAATAGTGTGAAGGTAACCCTGGCTTCTCAAAGGCCATGAGAGAGGAATACAAGTTTTTATAGATTCTTTCAAGTTCAAAGGTTGGAAATATAGGTACATTAATTGAATACATCCACCATATAAAGATCAAGTCTAGATAAGTTTAAACAGGTAATACCATGGAAGTAAGAGCAAAAACAAATTGTGTGGTATCAACAACTCTTGAAAAATATTAGTCCATTTGAAGAGGATTATGATCTTTATCAATACAGAGGGAATATATACTACCTTGATTGTAATTCCTTGTACTTTAATGTATTGTTTCCCTTTTCATTCATTTTTAGTTATTCACTTGTTGGACACAGATTTTCTGGCCCAGATTCGGTCATGGCTGGAGGAATCACACTGACAATGCAATAAGCAAGAAGAGGCTCATTTATTGACTAGCATGACTCTAGGATCAGTAGGCAGAGAGAGAGAGACTTGACTGACAGCCTTTGGTTTCCTTAGCCAAGGGTTTTTATAGGATTTCTGGAGAAGGGGGTTGGAACATATGTCATCAAGGGGGATGTTAGGGTCAGGGGGTCAGGAAGCATCTGGCAACCATCCACCAAGGGGGGAGATAAGGAAGACATTTATGTGCTGGGAACCATTTGAGGCTGGGGGTTTCAAGAGACTGAACAAGGTTGGGGCCAGGAAGCAGCTTGCCCAGGAGATTCAGGAAGCAGCTTACTGAACAAGCTGGAAATATTTTAGGCCCTGACACACTGAATCACAAATTTAGAGTTGAGAGGTATCTCAGTGTCTGGCAGATACTTGATACTTCAAAAGCTATGTAGAATAATTATTGAATTTTCCCCTTCAGTTTCCAAGAACCTGAGGTTCAGAAAGTTAACTGACTTGTACTGCAATGGAAGTAAGTAGCACAGTAGGATTGTAACTCAGGTCTCCAAAACTCCAAATCTAGTATTCTTTCTATTTCATCACACATTTCCATAACTTTAAATTAATTTAAATAATATAGCATAGTGACTAGATAGTTCTTTGTTTGAAGTATAAAAAAATCTGAGTTCCAATCCTGCATTTTTATATTTACTGATTTTATGACCCTAATCAAATCACCTAACTTCTGTGATTTTTAAACACTTCTCTGAGAATTATATAGTAAATGAATCATAGATAGTTTACAATCAGTGGAGAGATTTCTGTTAGTGATGGAACTAGATGCTATCATAAAATCTAGAGCCTTGTTGACAAAGCAGCCTTGGAAAGTGACCTTCCACAATTTGGAACTAAATTTTTGTCATTTCTAGAAACATCAGTGCAAAATGAAAGAGCAGCATACTTTGAGCAGTGCATCTCTCTCGCTTGAGATATTCCTTGGAAATTGTATCTATTCCACATGCTTGGATGTATCGCCAAATTATTCAGAAAGTTAAGCTAATACTTAAAACTGTGAAATTACTTCTAGTGAAATGAGTTGAATGGGTAAATAAGGGATTAACTGATGTGGCACAGAGAGGAATACAACATTTCCACAACATTATGAAGCCTAATACAGAGTGGAAAAAAAAATTGCCAGAGTTGAAAGCATCAAAGACAATCTAGCCAAATCCATTTCTTTTACCTATAAAGAAATAGAGGCCAAGATAGGTGACTTGTCTTGTCTATGGTCACATAGGATTAAAGACTGAGAGATGTAAGGTTTTTCGAGTTCACTGAGTCCATTAGGGACAGTTAGTTAATAGAGTGCCAAGCCTGGAGTTAGGAAGACTCATTTTCCTCAGTTTAAATTTATCTTCAGACATTTACTAGTTGTGTGACTCTGGATAATATATTTAACCCTATTTACCTCTGTTTCCTCATCTATAAAATGAGCTGGCAATGAGAGTGGCAAATCACTCTAGAATCTCTACCAAGAAAACTCCAAATGAAAGCATGAGGAGTTAGACACAACTAAAATGATTGAACAATAAACTGAGGCTGAAGGAGGTAAGATAACTTGCTAAGGATCACAAAACTACTATTTGAAGTGGGATTCGATCCTAGATCTTCTTGATTGTAAATTTTGTGCTTTAACATTTTATATCTAGATGAAAAACAAACTAAACCAAACTAAGGCACAGAAAAAGCAACTTGACTCCTATCCCATAGGATCAAAGGAGATACTTTAGAGAGGATCTTGTCCAACTCTTCCATTTTGCATGAGAGAAAACTGTGGCCCAGTAGTAGGAAAGTAAGTGGCATTGTGCCCCAATGATTATACACCCCCTCACTGCTTGATTATTACTCTATTCCATGTTCCACTATATTGTAATGCCTCATTTTAGAAATCAGAAACAAGAGTACAATCTATTCAGTCCTGCAACCATTTAAATCTCTAGGGGTGGTCACCCCCAAATGGCACTCAAGTCTGTTGATATGATAAATGGTCAGAGCCATGACCCTGTTAAACAAATAAATGAAACATTTTAGACTCTAGGATGCTGAGAACAGCAGCACTTCTGACCACTGCTAAAAATAATCTGCTTTAGAAGTGCTGGATGAGAACCAACAGACAAGGGGAAAATATAGAAATAATCATTCATAGTTAGGTCTGAAATCTCTTAGATATGAGAGGGGTAAAAAAGGCAGGATGTCTCCAGGTAATGAATTCTTGTCATTCTCAAATCATCACATTAAAACATTCCAAGCACAAACCTAGCTCTTCTACTTGCTACCTTCAAAGGTTTTTGAGGGCAGAAATTCACAGAAGAAGGAGGCCTTTGCTATCTCTGTGTGGAACAATGAAAAATGCCCTAGTATCTAAAGATATGGGTTCAGATCTCACCTGATTCTTATTATGCATATGATCTTGTACAAGCCAAATAATTTCTTTGGGTATTAGTTTTGTCATTTTAAAAAGTGGAGGTTGGACTAAATAATGGAATTGCATTCTCCAAAGTTATCAATGATATTTATGTTAAATTTATGGTCTTAATGTTGTCATCATCCTTACAAGGAACCCCTGGATTTGGTATTGTTGACCACCTCTTCCTGACTAATCTCTTCTTTCTGGGTTTTTATGACACTATTCTTTCTTGTTTACTCACATATCTGTTAGACCACTCTTCCATTTCCTTAGCTGGACTCATCATCCAAATCATGGCCCATAGAGATGTGTTTTCCTGAAAATTCTCTCCTAGAATATTTTGTCTCTTTTCTCTTGCTAAATTCATCAACTCCCATAGTTTTAATTATCATCCGTTTGCAAATAAATCATAGATTGATATAGTCTATCCTCTGTTCATCAGTAATGAAATTACCAATCACATTTAAAGTAACTCAACATGTCTAAAATCAGATTCATTATTTTTTCTCATTCCAAACTTTCTTATTTCTATTAAAGGCACACAAATCTCTTGTTTCTAAGGTTCTTAATCTCAGCATTATCTTCTGCTCTTCATATGTCTTCACCACATAGTCAATGAATTGCCAAATCCTGTCATTTCTCCATTAAAGACATTTCTACTCTTTTCTTTTTATTCAAATAGCCATGGTATGACTTCAGATCCCCATCAACACTTGCCTACATTTCTACAATAGATACTTAATTATTTTTCTTGTCTCGAATCTCACCTGACTGCAGTGTATCCTCCATAAGGTTGCCAAAGAGACTTCATGAATCCCAGAGATGACCATTTTATTCACATAATCATTTGGTTCTAGAAGTTCCCTACTTCTTATAAGACAAAAATAAGAACTCCTCTTAGATTTGAAAGCCCTTATCAGGTATTCCTACCTGTGTGACTCTGGGAAAGTTACTAAACTCCAACTGCCTAGCCCTTACTGCTCTTTTGCCTTGGAACCATACTTAGAACCAATTCTAAGACAGAAGGTTAAGGTTTTGTTTGTTTGTTTGTTAAAATTTGAAAGCCCTTCACAATGTCATCAGAAAATTTTTCCATCCTTGTTAGAAATTACTTATTCCAGGTATTGTGATCCAGCCAAACTAGCCTTCATCTATTCCTCAGCCAGTACTGTAGCTCTCATCTCCTCATGACTGTAATAGAGTCACTGTTTACCTTGACCTTATAGAATCTCTCTGTCTTCAAGCTGCAGTTCAAGCATTGACATCTGCTTGGTGTCTTTCTTGTTTCTCCCAAATGTTATTGCCTTTCCTCTCAAACTAGCTCATATTTAATTACCTTATGTATTTGTAATTTATT
Source organism: Gracilinanus agilis (assembly GCF_016433145.1). Taxonomy (NCBI): domain Eukaryota; kingdom Metazoa; phylum Chordata; class Mammalia; order Didelphimorphia; family Didelphidae; genus Gracilinanus; species Gracilinanus agilis. The sequence continues at coordinate 264,788,886 of NC_058135.1, forward strand.
TTTTACATATTATATATTTGTTGTCATTTAGTGAATGAATGAAAATTTGTTAAGCAATTACTGTATTCAAAACACTGTGCATCCCCAATTGATAAATGGGCAAGGGAAATGAATAAGCAATTTTCAGAAAAGAAATCAAAACTATCAATAAGCACATGAGAAAGTGTTCTAAATCTCTAATAATTAGAAAAATGCAAATCAAAACAACTCTGAGGTATCACTTCACACCTAGTAGATTGGCTAAAATGATAAAAGGGGAGAGTAATGAATGTTGGAGGGGATGTGGCAAAATTGGGACATTAATACATTGCTGGTGGAGTTGTGAACTGATCCAACCATTCTGGATGGCAATTTGGAACTATGCCCAAGGAGCTCTAAAAGACTTCCTGCCCTTCGATCCAGCCATAGCCTTGCTGGGTTTGTACCCCAAAGAGATCATAGATAAACAGACTTGTACAAAAACATTTATAGCCTTGCTTTTTGTAGTGGTAAAAAACTGGAAAACGAAGAGATGCCCTTCAAATGGGGAATGGCTGAACAAATTGTGGTATATGCTGGTGATGGAATACTATTGTGCTCAAAGGAATAATAAACTGCAGGAATTCCATGTGAACTGGAAAGACCTCCAGGAATTGATGCAGAGTGCAAGGAGCAGAACCAGGAGAACATTATACACAGAGGCTGATACACTCTGGTAAAATCGAATGTAATGGACTTCTGTACTAGCAGCAATGCAATGACCCAGGACAATTATGAGGGGTTTATGGTAAAGAACGCTACCCACATTCAGAGGAAGAACTGCAGGAGTGGAAACACAGACGAAAAACAACTCCTCGAATACATAGGTTGATGCGGACATGGTTGGGGATGTGACACTAAAGGACCACACAAATTCAACTATCAATAATATGTAAATAAGTCTTGATTGATGATACATGTTAAAACCAGTGGAAATGCGTGTTGGATGGGGGGGGGGGTGAAGGGGAGTGAAGGGAAAAGTAAAAACAAGAATCATGTAACCATGGAAAATTTTTTTCTAAAAAAATATTAAAACTTAAAAAAATAAAAAAAATAAAATCTACTCACTCAAGAATTAAAAAAAAATAACACTGTGCTAATTGAAAAGAATACAAATAGAAGGGGGAAAAAAACAACATAGGTACCTATATGAAGTTGTTAGTTTGCAATTGTAAGAGATGGCACCGATAGGAAGTATATGGAATGATTGGTATTCATATATCCAGTACCTAGCATAGGATCTGGAAAGACTAAAGCTTACTGTCTTAATGAACTTTGGGCACTTTTTCCTCCATTAGAGTGAATGAATATTTATTTATTGATTAATTAATAAGCTGCTCTTCACATCAGACCTATGACCTATCTCAAATGTTACTAGATATATTTTGTTTTTAAATTTCTATGTACATGTCATTTCTCTCCAAACAGAATGTAAGTTCCTTGAGGGTAGATTCAATTAGTTTTTAAATTTATATCCCCATTATCTAGCATTGTGACTTGTATATTGGAACTGCTTACTAAAACCTTGTTAAATTAAAGTTTACTATATTTTACATTTTTGGGGAAATTGAGGGGAAGTTTTGTAGATGAGAACTATATTAATGAAATACATAAAGCTATAAGGAGGCTAATTAATAGTAATGTGTTTATTTATTATGGGACATTAAGAAATGTAGATATGTATCCTTCAGTAATTTTTATAGTGTCTGTAGCAACATTTATGTTATGAAATCAAAGATTAAACACACAAATGTGTGTCTATGTATATCATCTCTAACTATATATTAACTATCTTTCTATCATCTATTTATTTATCTTAACTTGGCATGAAGAATACAATCTCTTAAATGAGGTCAGGATCTTCTTTATAACTTACAGAGTTGCTTAGAGCACTAAGAAACTAATTAATTTGCCCAAGGTCATAGAGAAAATATATGTCAGGTGACACTTATCCCAAGTCTTCCTAGCTTCAAGACCATTTCCCCACTCTACCATTCTGCTATATGTATACATACCTATGTGGACAGATAGTGGCATATATAAACATATGGAAACATACTTATATATGCATACATACATGTGTAAAATAATATGCAAAATGAGGCAGAGAAGGAAATAGAAAATCAGTCCAGTATTTTTGCAAAGAAAACGCCAAATAAGTCATGAAGAATCAGACACAACTGAAATGACTGAACAGCAATAAATCACTGTTAAAAATCTATGTATCTGTCTATCTATTTATCTATCTATCTATCTATCTATCTATCTATCTTTCTATCTGCTACTTTACCTGTACTATTTAATTGCACAATTCATCATCATAATTATATATACACATATGTATATATGTTTATATTAGCACACCAAACCAATAGTCATATAGTTATACCTATATATCTATCTAGATATGCATCTTTGCATCAGTATTATGTATCTTTGTTTCTAGCTCTCTATGCTGATTTATTTATATCTATTATCTATATATCAATATCTATCAACTGGTTAAACTATGCTTATATCACTAAAATATAAAAATGAAATTATTAACACTGTCAAATACAATGCATTCAATGCACAGAAAGTTCATATTTGCATTTCCCAAAGGAAGTCCTGCCATGTTGTTTTTCATCTTCCCCATTGTGAACCGCTCAATAAGGTGATCAAGAAAATATAAATCATGTGTCCTCACCTCTCTGTAAAAGTATCTAATTAAGATTAAACTTGTCCCAGTGGTAAATGTAAAATGATTTAATTATAATCAAAATGATCTCAATTGAATAGCTTCTGTTTCAAAGAGTCACTCTCACAGTGCTAAGAAGCTCATTAAATTCCATTTGCAGTAATGTACTGCTGTCATGTTTCCTTTCTGAACCACAGTATTATATTAAAGTTCTTTGATTATTTCCCTGTAGGGCAGCATTAATGTGACACACCATGTAAAAGAAAAACTCAAAAGAGACTCAAAGATGCACTTACCATCCCACACCCCTTCCTCAAGAGATGTTAACATTAAAAGGCATGAAAACTAAAGCAATGAAGACATTTTACAGCACCTTCTACAAGTGATGAGAAACTAGAGATAACAATAAGTCCTATGCCCAAATTGTGCTTCATCCTGAAATTCTAAACTTTAAATGACTAGATGGGTGTAACCACAAGCAAGCATGATAGTTTGAATATTTCATGGAAACAATAAATGTGTCTCAAAATATTATCCTCCTTACTTTTAGTAATATGTTTGATCAAGATTCGTTGTTCTCTCTTCCATTAATAACTTTCCCAAATATCTGCCTTCAAAGTGAAAAGTCCTTAAATACAGCAAAATAACTAAACAAACAACAACATGCCAAGAAGTTATAGTTGATCTGTTATTGGGTACATGGAATTTTTGTTTGTTGAGGAATGGGTTGAGCCAAATATTATTAAGTGATGCCTCCAATTCTGTGATTGTAAGTCAATCCATATAATTAGATACAAATATCTTCACCTAAACACAGATTTTAAAACTAAGTAAATGTCTTTACTGGCAAAACCACATTATATATTTTTGGAGTTCAATTCACAATTCCTTAACAATATTTGCAGGTACCTACTTTTCAACCATACGAAGGAAAATAGGTTGAATAAAACATAACATTACAAAATTACTAAGAGTAGATAGATTCTTGATTGAGGTGGATGACCACAGAGATTGGTATTAAGAAAGAAAGTCCAAGAGGGCATGAGGAGAGGAAGAGGAATTCTATTGTTTTTGTCTATAGACTATCAAAAGATCACATATCTAGAGCTAGAAAAGATGTCAGATGCTATTTAGTTTGTGTGATCAGAATTTATTCTGAAATATTACATTCTTACTTACCATCTCTATTGTTATTCAAGTTAATCCTAGAAATGCTAGCCTTAACAAAAAAACATGAGAAAGAAACCAAAAGTATAAGGAAAAAGAGAAAAAATTAACCATATTTGCAGATGATAGGATGGTTCATTTGGGAAATCCTAGAAAATTTGCTAAGATGCTAATTGAGATAATTAATAACTTCAGTAATGTTACAGAGTATATTAAATACTCTCAGAAATCAACAGCATTTTAAATTAATAATTAAATCAAAGAGACAAGAGGAATGGAATCTCACTTTGAGCAACCACAAAATCCAAAAAGTTTCCTGGAGTCAATTAAACAAACAGCTTGCAGGAGTTATGATTACAAAGGGATCCTTAAAGAGATAAAGAACAATTTAAATAACTGGAAGTTTATTCAGTGTTAATGCCTAGGTTATACCAATATAATAATCATAAAAACACTACTAAAGTGAATATGACTTTCAATAATATGCTAATCAAATTATTTAAGCAATGCTTTATGGAACTTGAACATATAATATTATCTATTCAAAAAAAAAACACCAAAGGAGCTAGAATATTAAAGCAAATGATGAAAAGACATAGACAAAAGTCAAACAGCACTCTATAATGTCAACTAAATTATAAAGCAGAAATAATCCAAACCATCTAGTAATGATTAAACAGAGAGGAAAATCAATGCAAGAGATTAAATAAACAAAATTCAGAAGAAAATTGGATTTTATATCTCAGTGTTTGGTAAACCAGAAAACATAATTTGTTTAGGTAAGAATACCCTAAAACCATTCTGGAGGTCAATTTTGAATTATGCCCAATTGGCTACAGATCTGTGCATATACTCTGATCCAGTAATACCATTACTAGTTTTAAAGACAAAAAAGGGGAGGAGGATGCATTTGTACAAAAATATTTTTAGCAACTATTTTTATAGTGGAAAATAATTGGAAATTATGGAGATGTCCATCAGTTGGGGAATGGTTAAACAAATTGTTGTGATAGTGATAGGATTCTATTATGCCATAAGAAATGATGACCAAGAATACAGCTAGATAGCTCAGTAAATTGAGAAGCCGACACCATGATGAGAGGACTTGGATTCAAATCTAATTAGATACTTCATAGGTGGGTGATCCTAACTCTCTTAATCCCTATTGCCTCACACTTACTATTCTTCCTTAGAACACAGTACTAATTTTAAGACAGAAGGTATCAGTTTAAAAAAGAAAGACAAGAAAAAAATGATGAAAAGGATAATTTCCGAAAAAACTGAGAAGACCTACATGAATTAAAGCAGGATGAAGTGAGAAGAACCAGGAGGTAAAAGAAATATTGTGCCATGATCAGCTGTGAAAAACAGCTATCCTTGGCACTACAACAAACCAAGAAAATTTTGAAAGGCTTATAACAATAAATACTATCCACCTCCAGAGAAAGAATTGACCATCGGAATGCAGATCAAAAGCATACAAATTTTTACTTTATTTTATTTGTGTATGTGTGTTTTTTTTCAGTGTTGGTTTACATGAATATTCTCTCACAACATGGCCAATACAGAAATGTATTTTGTGTGATCATACATGTATAAGCCATATCAAATTTTTTACCATTTCAAGAATGGGGAAAGGAGACTATTTAGATCTTATAATTTAGGGAAATGTAGGTAAAATACTGTTATTACATGTAATTGGGGAAATAAAATAATAAAAATATTTTAAAAAATTAAACATTGTACTTGATTATTTTTTAAACTGAAAAGTAGTCTGACAGAAATTAAGCTAAGATCTTTACTATATCTATCTATGCATCTGTCCATATATCTATCCTATCTCTCTCTCTTTCTATCTGTCTATCTATCCAAAGACAAACATCATATATGTATGTGTTTTATATATTTTTCTAGATTATATGTAGATAAAATTTTAATAATTATCTGATATTTCATGATTTATATTCTCTACCTCCCTCCTACTCCTTCCTACTTCCAAAGAAGGCAATATGAAATAGGTTAATCATATGCTAATATGCAATACATATTTCCATGTGCTTCATGTTGTGAAAGAAAACATGTCACTTATAAAAGGAAAAAAATCCCATTAAGAAGTCATAGTGAAGAATGGCTTCATTCTATCTGCATTCAGATTCCATCAGAATCTTCTATGGCAGAAGAAAGCCTTTTTTTTTTTTTTTTTTTAATCTTGTCATGACTCTATTGGAGCTTTCTTGGATCCTTATATTGCTAAAAATTATTAAGTCATTTGCAATTTGTTCATCTTACATTATTGCTATTACTGTGTACAATGTTCTGTTTCTGCTTTTTTCATTTTGCATCACTTCATATAAGCCTTTCCAGATTCATTTGTTTATTTGTTGATATATTTATGGTTTCTGATCATTTTGTTTGTCATTTTTTTTGGCTCAGTAGTATTCAGTTTCCAATTCTTTTCCACCATTAAAAGAGCTATTATAAATATTTTCATACAAGTAAGTTCTTTCCCCATGTGATCTTTTTGGGATATTGACCTCGTAATGGTATTGTTGGGTCATTTCACAGATCTACTACAGTGTACAAGTATCCCGATTTTTCCCACATCCACTCCTACATTATTTATTTTCTTTTTTAGTTCCTTACTTTATGTGTTGTAATAAATTCTAAGCAATACATGAACTTAATGATAAAGATCATAGTGGAAAAAAAAGGGAAAAAAAGCAGTTTATATTCTTCTCAAAGCTATAGCTAGGAGACGTATTCTCCATGGAATAGAGGCATTCACAGAGTATAACTTGGATAATTTTGATTTTATGAAACCAAAATGGTTCTATATCAATAAAATCACCATAATATAGATATGATGGGGAGTTATAGAATAGGATAAAAGTATTTGTATCAATTTTTTTAAAATAATTTTTATTTATGGTATACAAAGATACAAACATAAATATGTATGCATAGGCAATTGATATTTTTATATACAAATGTTATATATACATGTAAACATATGTATTAGTATATGTGCATTTGGTTGTATGTACATACACACATAAAATTTAAAGCTATTCCCCTATAAATAGTCAAATGATATGAACAAGTGTCAAAAGAATTACAAAATACTATCCACTTCATTTATCATCTTTAGCTGTTTGAAACCTTGAGAATTTTCTAATTTGTAGTTCTTATAGTATTAGTTATTTGAATTATTCTTTCATGTGGTTATAAGTAGTTTGTAATTCTTTTGACATTCATTTGTTTATATTATAAAGATGATTTTAGAAATTAAGTCTTGTTACATTAGTTTAGAGATAAGAAATAAAGAAAATGAGAAAGAATTAGAGTTTGAAACAGATCTGAGACACTGTCAGTTTCAAATGTTGACAGTGTGTGTGTGAGGTGTAATGGTTTTTCTGTGGCAGTTAGTCTCGTGGAGTAGCAGTTACTCTCTCAGGGTGCTAGGAGCAGGTGACATCTTCTTTTTGTTCTCTCCTCACTGTCTGAGGTAGAAAGAAAGGAGGAAAAAACCTGTGGAACTAAGTGATTTCCTTTTCCAATTTGGAAAATACTAGTTACTCTCTAATGCTGTTTCATAAATTGTTTTGTCTCTGAGAAGACCAAAGAAAGACCTAGTCTTTGGTTGGGACTCTGAGTCTACTAAGGCTCAGAGTCCTAACTTGGTTCTTACTGAGGCTCAGCCAGCTGGCCTTTGTTATTTTTATAACTTGCAGACAAAATTAAGAATTATATACTTCATATAAGGATAATAGTGTTAGTTTATTGTAGAATAGCAAAAATTTGAGTTAGTCAGATCAGCAAGGATTAGTATAGCCTGTAGAAATAGTAGAAGCAATTCCTTGTGGAATCAGGGAGTTTTATTTTGGGTGGAGTTAGAATCCCTTTGAGTTAGAAATCCTTTTATATCCTTATTTCTAAACAAATAGTTCATTTATGTATAACAAGAGTCTCCTTAGCTTCCTTGTGCCTGGTCCTCAAGAGAAGTTCACTTATCAGTTTCACTTCACTTATATAAACTGAAGATACTTTGTAAGCACAGCAGAGTATCTAATTAGTTTATATCCATAATCAATTCATTCACATATTATCTTTACATTTTCAATTGAAAAAGGAGATGTAAGAAGAGACTCCAAAGCTATTTGTGTGCAGAGTAACTCCCTGACTTTGCTATACATATATTTTGCATATATTTTCAGATTCTTTCCATGTATTGATCAAATATACTATTTTCCTCTTCTTTTTCATTAAAATATGATTCATTATATGGTATGGATTTCAGGGATAGGGAGGAATACTAGGAAATACTACTGTGTAACAAAACAAAAACTACTTCACTAAAAACATGTCAAAATGAAAAAATTCTTAATTTATAGAAGTCATTTTTTAAATTAATTTGTACATTTAGATAATAAATTAGTTCAGTTCATAGAACCACAAATACCTGTAGTGTACTTAAATTAATCTCTGTATGAAGGAAGACTAGCATTAGATTTAGAGGGAATGGAACACAATGCTACCTCTGAAAAAGCACTATATGAATTTAAAGATGAAAGTGATCTTTGTAGGGTACAAATTGAAAGAAGTTTCAGCTCATCACCTTAAGCAAAATTTGATTATTCACTTTTAGATTGGTAACTAGAAAAGCTATTGACCAAGTGATGTTAGCTATAATTTATAAAGTATACTAAAGTTTGAAGACTTCTTCATAAATATTCTCATTTGATCATTTGATAAATTAATCAACAAATATTTATTAAGCCAGGCACTGTATTAATTGCTGTAATACAAATGCAATAATAATAAGTACAATTTAAATAATATCTATTATGTGTCAGGAACTGTGATAAGTGCTTTAAAAATATTGCTTCATTTGATTCTAACAACAACCCTGGGGCATGAGTACTATATTTTATAGTTGAAGGACTGATAGACAAGGAGGTTAAATGACTTGTCCAAGGACCCACAGAAAATAAGTGTTTGACCTCAGCCCAGTGCTTAACACAATGCTTTAAAAGTAGTAGATACTTCATTGATATTAATTAATTGAATTGACTACAGACCTGGCACTCCATCAGCTGTCACAAATGTGAATCCTCTGCCTTCAAGGGCTTACATTTTTGCAACATATTCAAGGATATATAAATACAGGAAATTCACAAAATAAATAAATGGTGATGGGAAAAGGTGAGAGGGAGGTTCCAAGATGCTGATGTTTAGAGGAAGAGTGGATTACAAGGAATTCAAGAGGCAGGTAGCTGGCTCAATGGATAGAGATCCAGGCCTGGAAATGAGAGGTCCTGGGTTTAAATGTGGTCCCAGATATTTCCTATTTGTGTGACCCTGTGCAAGTCATTTAACCCTAATTGCCTCTTACCACAATCCTGCCTTGGAATCAATACTCAGTATGGATTTTTATTTTTCCAAAACCCTTATCTTCCATCTTAGAATCAATATTATGTATTGGTTCTAAGGCAGAAGAATGGTAAAGGCTAGGCAACGGGGGTCAAGTGACTTGACCAGGGTCACACAGCTGGAAAGTGTCTGAGGCCAGATTTGAACGTAGGACCTCCTATCTCTTGACCTGACTCTCAATCCACTGAACTACCCAGCTGCCCCCCTCAATATGGATTCTAAGAGAGAAGGTAAGGATTTAAGAAAAGAAAAGGCACTCCATTAGAAGATAAAATGCCTTTTAAAAGAGATTACAAGATGGTCAGTTTGAGTGGAATGTAAGTTTCAGGTCTAGTACTGTGTAGAATCAGCCTAGAACACTCTCTGTATTTTGCTGGTAAGAAATTTGAAGATAATAACTAAAGTAACCTATGAGTTCAGCATGAATAAATGTCAAAATTAGGAGACAAGTCACTATCTTGCCTTTTTTTAGTTCATCCTGACTCCAGTACTCTTTCTGTTAAAGTGTGTCCCTTTTAGGATAGAAATTAGGAAAGTATTCACCTATTTGGGGGGTTGGGGAGATGATATAGGGGACAGGATGGTGTTGGCTAGGATCTGTTTACTACAAGCTGAATGGAATCTGGATAGTTTCCAACCACAGCCCTTAAGCATTCCCATAGCCCACAAGAGATACATTAAAATCAGCATATAAGGAAAATGCAATATCATATTGTACCCAATGGGTCATGGATGGCTGATAGACTTAATTGCATATTTTGTAACTAACTGAAAACCATGCTGGAAAGTATCCCTCCATCATTCCTCCCCATGTCCTCTTTATCCCTCCACTGAAATCAGGTTTTTGCCAAGCACTTTATTTTTTAAAGGGAAAGAAAAGCATTAAATCAAGACAACCTAGGAAGGAAAATAGAGGCATAATGATGCTATTCAAAGGGATACACAGAGGTAGACAATAGGATGAGAATGGAGGAATAGATTTGTGACTGCTCCTGTTGACAATGCAGCTGAGGCCTCCCAGAGCAGAAGTGCTCAGACTTGAAGGATGCTGCCAATCATGGGGAAAAGAGAGCCATTATCTTGCCCTCTTTCTAGCCGACTGGCACTTCAAATAGTTTGATCCTTCTCTGACAAAATTTTAGCTCCTGCTTTGTCACTGTCTTTCTGTTCTGAAGTTCACAAGTTCCTTTGTATTCTTCCACTGGGATCCAAATTTTATAAATGAAAGAGAATTATGATGTGTAGAGCATCAGAAAGGGACAGTCTGTTTCCACCCAAGGTCCCATTCCTACTTCTCTCCCAGGTATTTTTCAAGCAGAGGATGTTGATAAAAAAAAATTATAATGGGCCAGGGAAACTATCACTTTCTGTTTAAACCTTCTAACATTAACAATCCTTACTTTGGGGAAAGAATTACATTTAAATCAAAGTAGTACACAGTAATTAAGACATATAATAGACAATCAGCTATGTTGATGAACTATTTGATGATGAAGATGATGATGATGAACATGGTGGTGGTAGTGATAATGATGATGATGATCTTGATTCTAGTAAGGAATCAAGAAGATAAAGAAAGTTAAAGTTAAAGAAACTTCTACCTATGTAGATCTGCAACTTTTCTAAAATTTTTAGTCTTAAAACCTGGTGATACGAAGAGGTGAGGTGACTAGATAATTTATGTCAGAGTTGCGACTTGATCTTTAATCAGTAATCCCTGCTCTTAAATAGCTATCATTTTAGTTGGAGATACAATATGTATATAGTTCAGTACGTGGAAATATATGTTGATAGACCAAGTAAATATGAAATATTTTGAGGTAAATGGTACAACTTGGGGAGAGGTAGTAATCACAGATGGCCTTCTTTGAGAGGTATGATCTGGTCTAAATCTTAAGGAGTGGGGATTCCCAGAGGGTAAGTGTAGGAGGGAGAGCCTTCAAGCCATGGTGGGAAGCTTATGTAAAGAGATAGCCAAAGGATGCAGAAGGGTAGTATGGGAAATAGCTCATGGGCTAGTTTGACCTACAAAACAAGGAATACCTGAGGAGGAGTAATATGAATTCAGTCAGAAAAGATTGGTCAGAGTCAAAATGGGAAGGGTTTTAAACTCCCAACAATGGAACTTGCATTTTATCCTATAGTTCAAGAATAAGTTATTACTTTGGAGGTTCCTACTTTGGAACCTATAAAATAACACATATAGATACACATATGATCCAACATATACATGCTTATGTGTGTATAGCTATATATACAAAAATTTAGAATATACTAAATATTAATATATGACTGTCATAGGCCTCCATAATATACCAAAAAAGGTTAAAACCTACTGTAATCTTAAGTAGGAAAATGATATCAGATTCATGCTTATGGAATGTGACTTCTATTTATAGCCATATAAAAGATATATAGTAGAGGGGAAGGTAACTGGTTGGCTCAGGATTTGAGAGTCATTGAATATATGAATGGAGAAAAGGAAAGGGATGTGAGGGAGGTTGAGGGAATGGGGGTTTACAAAAGCAAGGCCTTCTGTTCCAAGCTAAGTGTGTCTCGCACTTATGCTTGGCTTCTACCATCTGTAGGATAGGGGTAAAGTCCTGCTTCTATGATTTAATAACAGCATCATATTTAACACCAGAAGCTTGATAGATGTTTGTAGACTTAAATAATAGAAGAAGAATGATTCAGGCCCAGTCCTCAATTTTGAATATGGAAGGATAGAACCAATTAATATACATAAAAATCATGTTGCCAGTTCTTGAAAGACTGTGTGTGTGTGTGTGTGTGTGTGTGTGTGTGTGTGTGTGTGTGTGTGTGTGTGTAGTAGTAGTAGTAGTAGTAGTAGTGACAGTGGTGGTGGTACATATCTAATCTTGTACCAGTTCATCGTCTAGTGAACTTGGATTGGACAAAATGATCATCTACATGGAACATAGCATTTATAATCTCCTTTATACTTCTGCAACAATTTCAGACACACAGATAAGTTCCAAAAAGTCCTTCCTTACTTTTTGTTATGATTCCTCTGGAGCAGGAGAGTACAATGATAGAATAGGATCATGACAATGGATACAATAATGTCTCCAGCTCTGATCACCCACAGACCTTCTTTAATGGTTATATGGATGAATGAACCAAGGCTGATGATAGTCACAAAGGCAGAAGTATTTTTGAGGTTAGAAAGGTCATAATTCACTTTCAAATTCCTACTGCAGATGTCTACATGAATTACTCCAGTAGCATAGTATATAGTTCATAGAATATAGAGGGTTAGGTTAGAGTCAGGAAGATCTGAATTAAAATCCTGCCACAGATAATGACACTGAACAGAATAAATAGCCTTTTCAAGACTCAGTTTCCTCATCTGTAAAGGAAGAATAAATTTTCCAATTTTAAATATATGGTCCTATGAAATCACTATTTCTAGGACTGACATTTGAAAAACTAAAAAAAAGCAAACAATCCCCCAAATGAGGTATTTATTAGTTATATTTTGTTTTTAGTTCCAAGCAAACAAATGTTTTGTTAGTTCCAAGAACTTCAGAACACTTAAAGTTGTGGGAGGCAAAGCTGAAGCAGAGGAGTAAACTGAAAATTGTCATGGAATTGGAAAAAGAGGACAAAAGTTAGAATCTCAGAATTTACTAGGGGGTTTTCATGGAGGATATCCCATAATCTCTCTGGTCCCCAGTGTCTCCATCTATAAAATGAGTGGGTTGGATCGAATGATCTCAAAAGCCTTTTGCAGTTCTAAATCTATGATACCAAGTTCTTTCTAATTAGCCAGTTTGAATCAAGACCTGGTTTAATATTTTATGTTATACTCATTTGACTAACATTTATAAAGTAGCTATGATGTGCCAGCTAAAACACAAAGACCTAGGCATCCACAGGCCAAACCAATTAATTCTCTAGGTGAGTTTATGTTCTTCTAGGAGTGGGGAAAGCCATGTTTACAATGATCAGTCCAAAGTACTTACCAAGGAAATATAAAATAATATCTGTACTGAGTGCCATAACACCTGGAAAGAATAGGAAAGAGCTCACACAGAATATGGTGATAGATTCAAGGAATTTTAAGACTTAGAGGCTAAAAACTTGAAATCCATTCCTTAACTTCTTTTTGTACCTCAGTTTTCTTATATAGAACATGAGGGAGTTAAAGAAATTATGTAGAATAAGTGGAAAAGAAAGGAGTGCAATTGTATAATCTCAAGCTCAAAATCAATGGCTCCATGATTTAAATTCAACTACTTATATGAAAACTAGACAATGAAATAGTAAATACTTTCATGATTTTTTTTGTTTATTAATAATTAAAAGGAGATATGCCTATGCCCTGATCACTTCATTTATGTGACATTTCCACCAACTACCACACCCAAGGCAGGCAGGTCAGTCTGACCAAAGCAGCAAAGCATCCTGAGGGAGGAGAAAGAGTCAGCATGCACCAGGTGAGTCTTGACTGTAATCAAGCTTTAGACTCTGATGAAGACAGCCCATTATCCTGAACCCAAGACCCAAGGTCCTAGAAATTTTGCTATTTTTAGCCCAGTGATCTTGGTTACCATAATAGGAGGAAATCACTGGGGAGATGTAGCCTGAAAATACTCTTCTAATTATTAGTTTTAAAGCTTCTGAATATCCAAAAAAGAAAGTTCTTACTACCCAACTTGACATTGTCAAATGCTCTAATATTACAGACTGATAGGATTTTATCAGTGGAAATAACATTAAAGAAAAGGTCTGACCCATATGCTTTGCTGCTTCATCCTAAGGACCATGAGGCTTTCTTTTAGACTTGCAGAAAAAACATTCCATGCATATTGTGTTCCCCCATTATGAGTTCTGTGAGAGCAGAGAATGTCTTACTTTTCTACTTGTATACCTGGTGCTTGGCACAGTGTTTCGACAGTGAGTACTTAACAAAGTTTTACTTATTTATTCATTCATTGAGTTCATCCCACTCCTCACTTTTATACAAGCCTGGAGAAGTTGAGATATAGTGGAAATTTGAAATTATTGCTTACTGAGCTAAAAGAGCATGAAAAAAAATGCCCATCCCCCTAGACTCTCATTTAGTTTATTTCCTTTGCTTGAAGCTTAGCGTTAATAAAGTATAGAAGGAAGAAGAAACTGGAACTAAAGAAAGAGGTTTGAATGCATCCTCTTTCCTATATAAAACCTATAATTTTCTGAAATTTTCAGAAATGTGTTACTTTTTTCCCTTTTGACTGCCCGTGTTGAAATTCACAGAAACCAACAAAAGACATCATGAAGTCTCCAGCATGAATCATTTATTTGGACAAAATAGGGAGGCTATTTAAAAAGGGCAGTAATTCCTTCTTGCTGTCAAAAGATAAAGGCTTACAATTTTCTGCTGAAATGTGTACAATACCTTGTAAATTGTGAACATGTAATCATCTTCTGAAAAAGAAGAGAAAAATACCAATTGGCAACACTTTACCATTGAACTGAATGGATTACTGCAAACCATAAATATTTTTTAATTCAAGTCTTCCTTCCAAGAGGAGAAGATGAAGGTCAATTGTTCCTTGCTAGCCAATGGTTAGAAGAAACTTTTAAAAATGTGCTTTAACGACAGAAAATGATCATATAAAAACATCCTTTTCCCCCTGGGTCAAGTTGTATTCCCATTGGGTTTTAGTATCACAAAAATTTCAAAATTGAAAGGGGCTTGAGAGGTTAATTTCTTCAGTTCATAGCCCCATATGAATCGTTCATAGCACAAGTGTGATATGTAGCCAATCCATTTCATCTTAAAGGCCTCCAATGAGGGTGAACTTACTATCATTCTACTTTTAAGGAAATTCTTGTTTCCTTTAGTTTCGCTATCCCATCCCCCTCACACCAAGTCTAATTATTCTTTAAAACTTTTTTCCACTGTTACTAGTCCTACTATCTGGAGCCAAGAACAATCTAATAATTTCTCTTCTATATAATAACTTTGCAAATTCCATCCTACCTAATTGAAATTTTCATCTCTATAAAACTTAGTTAATCTAAATGTTCCTATTATTTCAAGATTTCACAGACCTTGAAAATCTTGGTTGCCTTCTTCTTGCTGTTACCAATTTTATCAATATTATTCTTCAGTGTAATATCCAGGACAAAACAATATATAATATATATATATATATATATATATGCTTTAATAGATTGATGAGATTGCCACCTACTTATTTCCAGAAACTATGCCTCCTTCAATGAAAGTGAAGGATGAATCAATTCTTTTGTATGGCACATCACTCTGTTGACTTCCCTTGGGTTTGCACCAACAAAACCCCAGATTTTGTTTTCAAAAAACTACTGTCTTTCCCATTATGTGCTTCACACTTTTCAAATTGATTTTTTGGACCTAAGAATTACACTTTACATTGTGTTTCTTAAGTTTCATTTTATTGGTTTTATCTCAATTTTCTAGTCAACCAAAACTCATCTGACTTCTGACCCAGTCCATCCAGTATTTTAGATATTTCTACCATATTTGTAGTATTTTAAGTTCTATATAGTCACTTTCATGTGAGCCCTGGAATAATCACGGGAATGAAGAAGGGAGAAATACGATTCCATCTGTCTCCCATATTACTAAGAAAAGCAACTCTTCTTTTCAATAGCATAAACCATACTATAGGGGATAGACCAGCAGCCTGCAGTAATTACAAAGAGTAAAATGATGTTTGTACTTGTAAACTGCCATGTTTTTATATGGCTCCCTGTGCGCCTACCAAGGATTTATACCTAACATATGGAGTAAGAAATTGTCTTTGTGCATTGTCATTTGGGGATCATTATCACCCGTTAAACCATGATTATTGGTGTCAGTGGTAGCAGTTTGTGGATACTCAGTTGCCTTTAAAATCTTTCCCTCTGTTCTTGAAAATGTATTCTTCACACAGTCTGGTAAGATGAAATATATTTCACTAAAAAATGAAATTAAAATTCCCCATTTCAAACTTGCTAGGTGACTACACACACATTTAATCAAAAATTTTAGGTAAAGCTACAAAATCAGCAAATGTCATCTCTTAATTCCTCCCATGTATATTGTTCAGGATTCTCATCCCTTGACCCACTGTCATAAGCTGTGGCTTATCCCTCATTACTTGTATTGTATTTCATTATTAAATGGAAAAGTCCATTTTATGAAATTTAAAGGCCTATTCTTAGTGGCAGCATTTTCTAGTGGAAATGACTATTGACTAAATGGTGAACGCTGATTTCAACTTTCAGCTTTACAACATTCTGGTTATAAGGTCACCTTTCTCATTAGAAAATAACACCAATAAGAATATTCATTGTTTTTGTGAGGAAATATTTTTTTATTGTAAATGTTCAGATAGAATTTTCATTAGCACTATTCTTATATAATGATAGGATACTCCTAATGGAGCAGTTCTTAACCTTGGACTTAGGAGGTCCAAAAGTGTGGATAGAGAAAATTCTTTATTTCAATATAATTGCAATTCTTTATGTTCACTTTCATTAATTTACAAATATTACTGGTAAAAAGGTTTCTAGGCTTGAACAAACTGACAAAGGTGTCTAGGATACATGCAAAAAGGTAAAGAACTCCTGTCCTAAAGGATGAAAAGTCTCGTGAAAAAAAGTAAGTGACTTGTAGAGAATAGCAGTATTAAAGAAGCCCAAAATTTTATACAATTTATATCTGAAGAAGAATTTTCTTGTTAAATAACTAACACATATCCTCTTAGTTATTCTACTTTTAGGTAGTTCTAATTGTTAGAAAAGTCCACAGGCTACATTTGATCTCTTTCAACTTCCACCTTAGTGAGACTTCCATATAGCCTACAACAAAACGAGCACTGTCCCCTACACCATCCCTAATTCATGGTCATCCATCCAATCTCATCATTAAGTTCTCATATGAGGGGGATTCCGTTATATCCTGATGTACATCATTCCACTTTTAGATAATTCTGATTGTACCTATGCACACAACTTTGCATTAAGCAAAGGAGAGGTATGGTTGGTGAGAGGATTGGGAAGGATGAGAGATATTCCATGTTCTCTCTGGACTAAAGAGTCCATTCAAAGAGAAAAGAGAGATATGTAAAAGAGAGAAAGGAAGAAGCATTTCTTAAGTATCTCTTATGTTCTAGACACTGTGCTAAGTACTTCACAAATACTGTCTCTTTTGAGCCTCACAACAATGTTGGGAGGTGGATGTTGTTATGATGTCCATTTTCCAGATAAGGAAATTGAGAATGAAGGCAGGTAAGTGTCTAGAGTTACAAAAGTACGTTTCTGTGGCATAATCTGAAATTATATCTTCCTGACTTCCAAATCATTTTATCTAGTCTACCGTGTACCCGGAACATGGGACAATATAAATAAGGGAAGAAAAAGAGGGAGAAGGAGAAAGAGGAAAGAAATATTTCTATGTAGTACTTCAAGGCTTACAAAATATTTTCTTTATAATAATTATATGATGTATATAAATATCATTATTCTCATTTTACATTTACATTCTCATTTATAAGTAAAGAAGCAAGGAATAAGGAAGATGACAGGTTCATGGTTTTACAACTAATAACTGAGTCAGAATTTAAGGTCAGGTCTTCTGCCTCCAAAACCAGTTCTCTTTATATTATATCATGTACTACCCCATATATTTAAACACTGAAGCTTATGGCCAGGGACAACTCCAATCAAGTAAAGGAAAATCCAAAGTAAATGGAAATCATCTTTTTTTTTTTAATTTCTACTTCTGTGGGCAGTAAGCTGGTATAATGGATAGAAGGGCAGGTGTGAAGTCAAGAAGATTCATCTTTCTGAGTTTAAATCCGACCTCAAGCATGTATTAGCTATGTGATCCTGAACAAGTAACTTAATCTTATTTAACTTTGTTTCCTCATCAGTAAAATGAGTTTGAGAAGGAAATGACAAACTATTCTAGTACCTTTGCTAGAAAAAACTCCAAATGGGGATCACAAAGAGTAGGACATGACTAGACAACAACAATGCTTTTCTTTGTCACTTTCCTGTTTCATGGTATTTTATTTTTCCCTATTCTTATCTCATTCTGACCAGATTTGCAATTCAACATGTCTGCCCTTCTTCCAATTGCACTACCCTCCAAAAATACCCTGCAATCCTCTTGTGTTATTTCTTTTTCTACCAAACTCTATTATCTCACTTGAGAGAATATAATCAATTTGACTACTTATGGGTGATATTGTAAAGTGGGTTTCTGTCTAGATAAGGGCTGGATAATATGGGCTCTGAGTCTCAATCCAAATCTGAGATAATTTGATTTTTTTGTTAAACAAAAATCGGTTTAAGCCTTACCCTTCCTGTAGGTATAAGCCTTTTAAAAGAAAACGTTTGCTTCACCCAAACAATTTCAAATGTGACAGAGTGACCAATGGTGGTATATATTAGACTGAGTTACTAAATTAAATCAAGAATGTCAAAGAGGATGAAGAGAGATTTTAGTTCGATGTAAATCTTAGTAAGGAAATGCTAATGTAACCATATGACTAGTCCCATATGTGTTCAAGATTATTAAGGGCTGTGGAGCTCAAGTCAGAAATAAGATCTAAGGATGGTGAATAGATCAATGGAAAAACTTCATGCTTAAAAGGATGCTTTTTCTTGGCTCCAAGGTATAGACAGGATTTGGGTAATAAAGGGAAAAGCCCTTCCAGCAAAAGAAGCAAAGGCTCATGGGTGAGAATGAACTCTTAAAATTTCTGCCTCTGGTAGCACGCATCATTAAATTTAATTCGATGAACATGGACTCATTGTCTACTCTATACCAAAGAAGGTATTAAGCACTGGGGGCGCAAATACCAAAAATGAATGTTCCCTCCCTCAAAGATATCATATTCTATGGGATGGTATACAAAATGAATAAATATATATGTTTTAAGTGTATGTTTGTTTGAGTATATTAGGGCAGTAAGATACTAACAATTGGGATGATTCTGTTGGGGATGGAGATGACTTAGCATAGCCTTGAAGAAAGCAAGGGATGCCAATAGGAGGAAGCAACAAATATTAACTGAGGAGTGTTTTTATTTTCTCTTAGACAATGTAGGGAACAACTGATAATTCTTAAAATGGGAATTGATTTTGTCAGATATTCTTCAGCAATGTCGACTTGTCAGCTAAGTGCAGTATGAAATGCAAAACCAAATGAAGACAAGAGGCCATTTGGGTTGGAACAGAAGGTGTAATCAGGAGCTCTGTGATATGAATCTGGATAAGTAACTTGGAAAAAACATGTAAATGCCAGTCTAAGAAATTTCACTATTGTTGTAGAGGTAGTATCACATAGGTTTAGCCCTTATGAATCTGGAAACAAAAGGTATTTAAATCACTCTCCTAATGTTTATCTAAAAACACTGGAAAGGTGCAACCACCACAGCTCATTCATTTGTCTAATGAATGGGAAAGGAATAGTTGCTTTCTGACATATCTCCAGCTTGGCAACTATATTCCTTATGATTCAAAAGGGTGCCACTACTGTTACATGATCTCCAATTTCCCCCTCAATATCCTCACAAATGCACATCAAACATTTCTAAGGTTTAATATGGAGTTTGAAGCACAAGGGGTCATAAAAAGTAAAGGCATAATCTCTGTCTTTTAATAACAATTTGACCTTATACTAAGTGAGAGGGCCAGATGATAAGGGAAAAAAGAGTTCAAGGAAACTTGTTCAATTAAATCAGGTAGTGACAATGAAATGGAGGCAGATGGGTTGATTCAGCTAAGAGAAAAATGAGAAAACTTCCATAAATGTGAATGAGTGATGTAGAATTTTTTTTATAAAATATACACACTGACTAAAACAAGATAAACATAGAAAATGGTGAGAAGCTGGATTCTGAGTACTGATTAGACTCAAACTTCATCTTCCATAAAATCATTTAAGAAAAAATTACCAATTTCCTACCATGTGGCAGATATCGTGCTGGCCTATAAGGATATAAAAACAAAAATCAAATCTGTGCCAGAAAGCAATACACACACACACACACACACACACACACACATACACACACACACACACACACACACACACACACACACACAGAAATTAGTGAGCTGGGAAAGAAGGCTTGGATTGAAGTCCTTCCTAGGCACATCCATGCCTTGATAACTCTCAAAGAAAATAAGTTTACAGAAAATATACTGATGATCTAGACAAGCAAAAGGTGTTTTCTCATTGGAAATGCTTTGTCAGAATAAAACATAGGTCTAGTCCCAATTCCTTCCCTTTATAAAATTAATACAAGACATCAGAACTTGAGGGAAGGGAATGGTGGTAGGAAGAACCTGATGTTTAATGCAACATACTCCCCTTTTCATTGTATTCACGTTGGGGACCAGAGGTGTGCCATATAGCATATACAATCAATCTGACATAATGACAGTGTTATGTTTGCCTAATTGTTACAAGGGACAACTCAGCAAAAGAGGGGTCAATGATTGGAAAAGATTAGGATATAAAAACAAAAAACATCAATAGAACACTTTTAATTGCAAATAAAAGACTTAACCAATTAGATTCAGAGTTAAGAGAATTAATATATTTCTATTACTCTATACTATTTCTAAATTTATTCTGTTTCTAAAATTATTCATTTTCCCCATATATTTTGTTTCATGATGAATCTCTGAGTTTCAGTCTCTCAGACTCCTTCCTTCACTCCCACTCCTCCCTACAAATGAATCTCAATGTCTCTTACTAATGCCATATCCATTTCTAGACTCTTCTTCCATCCATCCCTACTCTCTCAGGCTTCATTCTCTTTTTCCTACGTGATGAACTGAAAACATTCTGGTCATGATAGACCAAAACTCCTTTCTACTAGAATATATTCTTTTCAAGGAAGCTCACTGTTTAAAGGCAAAGGTGATTGATATAGGACACCAGAAACTGAGCACTTAGGAAAGAAGGTCCTCCTTAACCAAAATAACACATTATTTCACCAATTAAATGAACTTGTAGAATGGTCCTTTATTCCATCTAATGATACTAAATGCTACTAGATGATTGGGTGTTATTCTTATTAGGATGTATTTAAACATCAATTTGGGGCTCTAAAAATTTCTTTCAGGGGAAAGCAAGTAAACAAAACAAGAGGAATATACTACATATATAGCAATGAAACCCTGCTAATTTTGTTCCTTACACTCACTCTCAACCAAAAAAAGAATATTCTTGTAGTTAACCTGGGAGAAAAGATCAATCAAGATCAAAGATACTGGACCCTCTATACAATTCAGTTAAAAAGAACTACTCAGCTTTTATGCTTTTCTGACAAAGAATAAAAGAAAAGATCTACTAACCCAACCAGAAGCTTGCTCAAAAAAATACAGTAATTGGGCATGAAGTTCCACAAGGAGAGAATGTTACTGCTAAAATATTTGCTAATGCCAGAATTTCAATGACTGAATGAAAACTTCCTTTCTCTTTCAAATGACAAGAAAAAAGTCACCTACTCCATGGCTATTTTTCTCCCTATGTATTATGTATGCTTATTTTCTGAGCTTATTTTCTGTCTCTTTTTCACACAATTCAATTAATTAAATACTTATTAAACTACTATTGTATGCCAGGCACTGTGTAACATGTTAGAGATACAAAAAGGGAATAAAGACTAAAAAAAAATTGACTAAAGATAATTGCTGCCCTCAAAGTTTACAATCTAATAATGGTAACACTGGGAACACAAAGAAACAATTTTTAAATGGTTTATCCCCTACTGACAGTCAATTGTCAGTTTACACAGGATTGCTTAATTTTTATCAGCAATGCAAGGATCCAAGAGAACTCCAAGTGACTCATGATGAAAATGGTTATCCAATACTATAGAAGAAACTGATGAAATCTAAATACAGATTGAAATATGCCATTCCTTCCTTTATTTCCTCCATGAATTTTTCTCTAGTGTGAGTGTTGTGTCTTCTTTTATAAGTGTGGAACATGGAAATATATATTTATATAACACAGAATGTACATATAATATTGTCTGCCATCTTGGAGAGGGAGGAAGGATTTGAGAGAGGGGCAGCACATAGACTGAATAATGTCAGAAAATGATTATTGAAAATTGAATCAACACGTAATCTGGGAAAAAAATAAATGTAATTTTTAAAAAAGTGTCCTGGCAGTGGTGGCAAAAAATTGGAAAATGAGGGAATGCACTTTGATTGGGGAATGGCTGAACAAATTGTGGTATCTGTTGGTGATAGAATACTATTGTGCTCAAAGGAATAAAAAACTGAAGAAATTCCATGTGAACTAGAATGACCTCCAGGAATTCATGCAGAGTGAAAGGAGTAGATCTAGGAGAACATTGTACACAGACTGATACACTGTAGTACAATTGAACATAATGGACTTCTCTACTAGCAGCAATGCAAGAATCCAGAGCAAGGCTAAGGGACTTATGAGAAAGAAAACTAGCCACATTCAGAGGAAGAATTGTGGGAGGAGAAACACAGAAGAAAAACAAATGCTTGAACACATGGGCTGGTGGGGATATGATTGGGGATGTAGACACTAAACGATAACTCTAGTCCAACTATCAATAATATGGAATTAGTCTTAATCAATGATACATGTAAAATCCAGTGGAATTGTGCGTTGGCTAAGGGGGGGTTAAAGGGGTTTGGTGGAGAGGGAAAAACATGAAATATGTAACTATGGGAAATATTCAAAATGAAAATATAAATTAAAAAAAAAGTGTCCTGGCCTCTTAGAACATTAGATATGGAAGGGTCCTTAGATTTACTATGATGCATCTCTGTCACTTTACAAATGAGGGAACATGGGTTCATTGAGGTTAAGCAATGAAAAAAGTCACATGAAATGAATCAATAAGTAATTTAATTCAGTGTCAATCAGTAACCATTTCTTTAAAATATTATGAGCAAATAAGTTTGGGGTAGTATAAAATAGTCGATAGAAAGCTGACTACAGAATCAGGAAAATTTGCATTCTAATACCACTTCAGACATGTACTTCCTAAAAAGTCATTCAATATTTCAGAGTCTGAGACAGTATGCAAACAGTCTATGTTTCTAAACCATTTGTCCACCTCCATTAATAAAGGCAGCTTCCACACCAGAAGTTTCTTATGCCAAAATAATTATAGGCCAGTTCGTTGGGTCAGTGTAGAGAACATTGAATTTGGAACCAGGAAGATTTGTATTAAAATCCTTATTCAAAAACTTCCTATTTGATTCTAGGCATCATTTAGTTTCTTTGTGACTCAGTTTCCCCCTGTAATCTGAGAATAATAATAGTGTTTACATCCCAGGGTTGTTATGTGGTTAAAAAAGAGATAATATTTGTTAAGAGTTTTGTAAATATTAAAGCATTAAAAATAATGACAAAAATACATGTTCCTGATGCTATGATAGCAATACAAAGAAAGAAATTAAACACACCTTTTTGGGAAGGACTATAAATTCTACTAGGGCAAAACATGATAGGATCATCAATTTGAACTAGAAGAGATCTTGGAAAACATCTTGTCAAATCCCTTATTTCACAAATGGTGACAACAAAGTCCAGAGAAACCAAATAACTATGATCACATAGCTCAGGAATGTCAGTGATCGGCAATCCATGGGTAAGTTCTAGGTTCTGAGTATACAAATTTCAAATTTATGTGAAATGAATAAAAACTATTATGCTTAATCAGAGAATCAGCAATGTATAATCAGTAGGTAGATCACTAATAACTAGAGAGATTAGGAAAGTCTCATGTAGATAGAATGTAAAATAAGTGTAAAGTGCATTTCAAACTATGAAGTGCTACATGTACTGCTAATGATGATGATGGTGATGGTAATGATAGTAATGATGATGATGGAATTACCATTTGAACTCTATCTGCACTATCTAGCCATTTGCTTCTATTTTTGCTCCCATGGGTTACACAGAAAATCTAATACCTCTCCAAATCAGCCAACCTTAAAATAGCTGAAGACAGCAACTTAGGCACTCTAAATTTGTTTTTTTTTTCCTACTTCAGATTCAACATAATACTAATTAGAAATATCTCAATAATAAATAAACTGATGATCATTTGAGAATGGGTTGAAATTTTGAAAATGGAATTCTTTTTCTGATGCAAATTAGACTTGCTGGACTCTGTGTTTCCATCCAATTTGGAGACTATTCTATTGTTTCAATTTCATTCATAATATTCTATTTTTTTCCTCTTAGTTTTCAAATTCCCTTCCAATGCTTACATTTTATGTTCTTTGGTGCCTTCCAGTATTAATTTTTTATGTTTACATAATATTTCAAACGTATAAAACTTTTACTTATAAACTTTTAAACACATAAAAGTCTTAAACATCCAGGATATTAAGGAAATAAGGGTTTATCCCTATACAAATATAAGCTGTTTTGTTGTTTTTGTTCATAGAACAGGTTTTTAACAAGGCTTGCACTTCAATATAAATGCCTTACTGATAAACTACTCAGCATTTTAAATGCAAAGTTCCAAAATCTTCCTAGAATATGATTTTTTTCATTTTGCCACATTAAAATATTCACTTATCTAAAGTACTAATACATTTTTAATGACAGTAAGCCTCAGTTTTTGTTTCCATTATTTCCTCAGTGAATTTTATATCAACTGAAGATTTTATTCTAACTGACCTAAAGCTAGTTTTCTTAACATCAAATTAAGTCTAAGGATTCAGGAATTAAATGGGCTCTTAGTTACTTAGGGTTCCATCTACTCCTGGTATCATTAGATGGAATCTTCCTCTCCTCCTACTACTTTATTTCTGCCAATATAGCTTGGTAATACAGAAAGAGTTTATGTCTCAAAGAGGGTATTATGACTTCACAGAAAGGGAATACACAGCAGGAACTGATGAAATTCAAATCAGCCTAGACCTGGTGTCATGATAACACATCCATTTAGCTTTCAAATCACATCAGAATTTTTTTCTAGATTGGATGTATTTCAAAGTTATCTGACCTTCCTGAGACCTTTAAGAAATTTTGGCATCCATGAAAATAAGTCAGACGGCTAATTGCTCATCAGAGGGCAGAATTATATTCTTCAGAGGGGTCCTGACCATAATCCTCTAAAAAAATAAAATTAAGAAAGGGTTTTATGACCTTTGTTTGATGACTTATAGTAAGAGTGATAATCCAGTATTTCTTGGGAACAGTCCATTATAGTTAGTGATCATTCTACTACTTATGACATTTTCCTTTATGTCAATCCTGAACTTGATTCTTTAGATCTTCTATCCATTTCTCCTAGTTATGCCCTCCAAAGGGAAGCAGAATCATGGACACATCTCTAGGTCATGCCACTGGCAACCTACCTCCAAGATGAAAGAGGTTCATTAAGGATTACTTTTTGAGTCTAATCATTCAGAAAGTCTTTGAGTCTAATCATTCAAATCAGTAGGATCAGGCTTGAACCTTATTAAAAGAAATTCACCAAAAATGTAGATATGTAAAGAGATTATTAATACAATCTGAAGTTTCTTTTTTTAATTATTTCCCCCACCCTTAAATTCATTCATTCCCTCAGTTAAATACTTTCCTTTTAGGTAATGAATTAGGCCAACTCCTTTGTGAGAAGATACACAGGCTCCGAACTCAATCACATTTTTGATGATGTCGTGCTAAATTGCTATGAATGAATCTTATTCACTAGAACTGGCAGAACTTGGGGCTTATGACAGACTGGGCATCTCAAAGCCTCTAAGGAAACTTTCAGTCATAATACTTTGCTATAAATGTGACTTATGACACTTAAAATTATCTACTATCCCCTTCCTAACAGAGAAATTGTTGCTGTTCAATCATTTCTGTCATGTTCAACTCTTAGTGACCCCATTTTGAAGTTATTTTGGCAAAGATAGTGGAGAAGTTTGCCATTTCCTTCTTCAGCCCATTTAATAGATGAGGAAACGGGGGCCAGCAGGTTTAAATGACTGACACAGGGTTACCCAGACACTAAGTGTCTGAGACTGGATTTGAACTCTGGTCTTCTTGATTCATGGCTACTCCAGGGAGAAATTACAGATACCTTTTTGATGCTCCAGCAAATGAGTTTTGAGAGTTTACTTTGCTACTGGCCACTGTTCTCTCAACCAGGATTAGTATTCATTTGAAAATATGTCTTTCTCACTCATCAATATGTCAAGAGTATTGTGTTATAGAAATGCACAATTTAGAAGATAAGTCAAGTTAGGTGGTCTAGTGGATAGAATGTTATACTTTGAGTTAGAAAGATCTGAGTTCTAATTCTGCCTTCCCTGCATGACTCTTGATGTGTTCTTTAATATAATTGCACCTCCATTTCATCATTTGTAAAATATGAGGGTTGAAGTTGATGGCCTCTATGGACCCTTCCGGATTTTAACTTATAAGCCCATCAGTTGGGAAAGAGAGAGTTTAAGTGGTTTATCCATGGACAAAGAACTAACAAGTACCTGAGGATGGATTTAAATCCAAGTCTTCTTGACTCCATATTCAGTGCTCAAGCCATAATATCACCTAAAGTACCTCTAAGACAATGATGCAAGATTCATCTCTAATATTATGGGTGAGTTTCAACAATAACCACAACCACAAACTCAACAGATTCTTGATACTTTCGTGAGTAAGGAAGAGGCTCAAATTAAATATAAATAACGTGTATGAATATAAATGCTAATTTTGGCTAATGGTTTTAATCAAGGGAGAAAGTTTTCATTTAAAATGAATATGTAATTAGTCCTTGTAAAAGAAGTGCAAATAGGACTTAATTAATGAATTTACTGATTGGTCTTTTCTGTTGCAAAAATGAATAATTGTAAAATAAGTCACATGTGTACTGATGTATCAATGGCATAGAGTAGAAAACTCAGATAAAGAAGTGATCTCAGAGTTCACTTAATCTAGTCTTCACTTGAATCATGAAGCCCCTTTGTTATATCCTGAATGGGTGATACTCCAGCTGCCAAATCAAGATCCAAAGGGAGAAGGCTAATTCCCAAGAGAGTTCATTCCAATTTGGGATGAATATAATTGTTATCATCTTTTCCTTACATTAAGTAAAAATGTGCTTTTATTTTATTTTTTTTTCCTCAGAGGTCTTAGTTCTCCCCTTGGAAATTATGCAAAATAAATGCAATGAACACTGAGGTACCATTTTGAACCTAACAATTTGACTAATAATATAAAAGTGGAAAATGAAAAATGTTGGGGTGGATGTGGTAAAACTGAGATACTAATATACTGTTGGTGAAGTTGTGAACTGATGAAACAGTTCTGAAGAGCAATTTGGGACTATGTCCAAAGGACAATAAACCTGTGCATACCCTCTTATTCAGCAATGCCATTACTACAGCTATAACCCAAAGAGATAAGAGGTAAGGGGAAAGGACCTACAAAAATATTCATGGCAGCTCTTTTCATGGTGGCAAAGAATTGGAAAATGAAGGGATGTCCATCAATTGAGGACTGGCTCAACAAGTCATGGCTTATGATTGTAACAGAAATATAATTATGTCATAAGAAATGACAAACACACACACACACACACACACACAGAGAGAGAAACCAGGATTTATATGTAGTGACTCAAAGTGAAGTGAGTAGAACCAGGAGAACATTGTACACAGTGATAACAATAATGCATGATGATTAAATGAGAATGACAATTATTATCAGTTTTTCAAGGATCCAGGACAACTTCAAGGGACACATAATGAAAAAGGTTGTCTATCCACAACCACTGAAGAAACTAATGGAGTCTAGGTCCCAGATTGAAGCATATAATCCTTCATTTTATTTCCACTACAATTTATTTTTCTGGTGTAAATGTGTCTTCTTTCACAACATGAAGAACATTGAAATAAGTACTGAATGATAACACATGAACAATCTATATCATATTACCTGCCATCTTGGGGAAGGTGGATAGTTGAGAGAGAAGAGGACATGGATCAGAAAATTTTATAAAATGACTATGAAAAATTTTATTGACATGTAAAATGACTAATCTTTCTCTGAACTAGTCTTTAAGATTTTTGAAGGCAACTACCAGCTTCCCTCCCAAACTACTATTGATTTGTTTTCTTCTTTGAGTTAAACTTCATTAGTTTCTTCCATTAATCTTGTTCTAGGTCTTCTAACCATCTTCTGGATTTCTTTCCTGTCATTTATTTATTCATGCATTGCACACAATATTCATTAATCATCTACTGTACTCTTTTCATACATTCTAAGATACTTCCATAATGTTCCTTGGTACCTTCCCTGAGAGAATATTATCATATCAATTCTTAAAGTGACATTTTTAAAGCATCTATGATTCCTTTAATATCCTATCCATTTAAAAACAATATTTAGAAAAGCTGACCATAGAATTAATCACACTGCCAGACTGGTACATGACAGAAATAAAGAAAAAATTCTTACACTAGACACTAGAAAATGGTTTTGATATTTTTTCATGAATTAAAAAAACACTTCATTTTCAGGGAGAGAACTCAGGTTTGCATCTTAGCTATGTCATTTACATCCTATTTGACAATGGGAACCTCATTTTCCCAAGATAGACTTTACTTTCTTCCCTTTAGGGGAGTGATCTTGATGCTCTCATTCATCAGTCAATATATCTGTAAAGATGACATTTTGTGTCTAAGGTATTTACCATCCTGTAGCTAACATAGAGACTAAACACCTTTAATTCATTTCCTGGCCTCTCCAGCATGGCAGAAACAATCAGTTTTTGACCCACTGGCATAGTTTTTAAGTGCCTTGTAACATCTCCCTGTCAACTTAAATATTCATAGGAGGATATGGGTGGAGTCAAAATATAAGGTGAGAAAATATTATTGTAGTTTAAGAATTCAGAAATCCAGATAATTAAAAAATGATAAAAACTGAAGCTTCTGTATATATTGTATGTGTGTTTTGGGGAAAGATCTGCAAATAGTTTACAATAACAATATTAAAAAAGACTGGATGGATGGTTAGACAACTTAAAATATTTTACCACTTTTAAGCACTTCAAAATTATTCATTTGTGTATAATCAATTGATATGCTATTATAAATCAAACATCTATTTATTAATCCAGGTCTCAAAGACTTTTCCCTTGCCACGTTTTGTTAGACTAATTCAAGTTACTAGAAATACATAAAAAAAGATTTTTTTTAAATACTATTTTGCATCAATTGACTTTAAGGTTAATGAGTTGGTTGAGGCTCTTGCATTCTTCAAAAGAATTGTTTCCTCTGCAAAATACACATTCTTAACTTTGATGTCCTTTCTTCTCATCCTAATGGAAATTCTAATCTCCCTATTTATCTTTATAGGTAATAGTTAATGAGACAAAATTGAAAAAGAAACTAAATAGTAGGCAAAACTTGCTAAGTTTTCCTATTATAATACAGTATACATGTAGTATAACACAATGTATGTGACACATTATATTGTGAGAAGTATAATGTGATATATGATGGAGATTTCTTTATTTCATATTTCCCTTCCTGAGAAACCCAGCTTACATGCCAAATTATCCTAAATTTCCTAATCTAACCTCTACCCTCATTAGAGTATAAATTTTATGAAAGCAGGGAATCATTTTTTCCCTCACTTTATCCATTGGCACTTAGCCTTATGACTTTAAAAACAGCACAAGAGTTAAAGCAATGCTTGTCAACTTAAAAATTGTATTAGTAGATCTTTCCCAAATTTGACACTCCATTTCCCATATCTATATTTTCAGATTGTCTGCAATGAGTAAAAAGTACATTTTTGTTCATCTCATCTCTCAGAACTTGTCTTTATTTAAGGGTCAACTGAAATACTTATTTCAGTTGTTGTGTAACCATTGCTTCCAGTTTAAAGCTTAGATAATTCTTTGTAAAAATATGTCTTTTTAGCCCTTTTAATTTTTTCTGGATTCTCATCTGGATCTTCTCTATAAGTGATTAGTAAACAAATTTTCATTTTCAGTTCATGATGAGGGGATAAAGATATATATGTAAATACATCCTATAATGATAGAAAACTTCTGGTATCCATAAGCATACTATGTTCTCCACTTACTAATAATATGCAATAGTTTTTCACATTTAAAATATGAACCACTGCTGTCTCAGAAATCTGAATCAGAATAACTGTTTCCCTCAGAACTCTTGGAAACTATGCTCCCAACAAATAGTCTGTCAAGGAAGATTAAACTTAGCAACTGCTCAGCAATCTGCTAAGAAACAGATATACTCCTAGAGAAATGCACCATACCTCGTCTCTTCCATTTGACTATAAGCTCCATGAAGGAAGGAGCTATTTTTTCTTTTAATTTACATTATTAATGCCTAGAATATAGTGAGCCTTTATAATAAATACGTCCTGACTGTAAGACTCAGCCTTTATTTAAATAGGGTCCAATGATGGTGAAGCTTTGCATTTTCAGTAGAGAATAGTAAGCAGATGGAGATGATTAAGATAAAAGATAAAGATGTTAACTACCTTTATTGTACTTCTTGAGTCATTTCTTCCCACTATTAATTAGTTTCTGTGGTATGAATTTACAGAACATAACACATGTTCCATTTAAGTAAAAAACTTCAGTACAAAAGCCAATAGTTTCTGGATAATAAATGAAAGATTATTTGGAATTATCCCCACTATTGCTCCTTCACCAAAAGCATAATGCATTGAGTGAAGACTGAATACATAATAGATATTCATATTTTAAAGCATATGGAATTTAATCAACTCCACGAGGGACTTGGGGATGGCTATTATGTAAATCACTCTTTATGTCAAGTTAATGGTAATATTTGTTTCTATTCCTTCCTTTGACTCTAATTAGCTATGTAGCTTTAAACAAGTGATTTCAACTATAATGGACTCATTTTCCTCACCTACAACTGATGGAATGAACAAGAACGTTTATTAGTTTTTATAGTTTTCTGTATTTATATGGGTAAATGGAAACTGAGTTGGGGCCAAATATGATCAAGAGGAGGAGAGGAGATTTTACTGCCTTTTGGAAAAGGAAAAGCACAATTCTTCAATGACAACCATTTCTCCCCAAAATGAACAAAAGAAAAAGAAAAATTATCAATCTTCTGGTTTTAACTGTATAACGGTGAGACATCAAACTCTATAGCATCTGAAGAATACATATGTATAGAAAGAGAGAGATAGACAGACAGAGATATAAATATACTCATATATTTTTGTATATAAACAAATATATGTAAAATTGTATTTATGTCTTTTTAGTTCATCTATGGAGGGCATATCCAATGGACTTACATAGCTTTTCAAGTAGAAATTGACAGTTATAGCTAAAAGGGAGGTTTGAGATCATCATGCTTAGCTACCTCATTTTAGACAGAAGAAATTTAGGTCTAGAGATTGAGTAATTTGCTGAAAGTCACAAAGGAAGAAAATAGCAAAAACAGGATTTGAACCTAGGGTCCACAATGGAAAAATGATCTCCAAGAACCCTTACAGCTTCATTTTTCATATGGTAATTGTAGGTTGAATGGATTTCATGCTGCACAAAATGATTTTTATATTATTTCATCTTCACAATAAATCTTTTGCTTCCCACATGTTTTTTTTCCTGCTTCTCTACTGATGATTATTTAAGTTATCTATTCACTTCTTATATTTAACCACTGTGACAGATGCCAATTATTGTTATGGGAACATCACTAAATATATACACACACCCTCCAGGCTAGATAACATGATGTTATACTCTTTGCAGAATATTATGTGTACATTTTGATGGCTTGCAGTATGCTAGAAACCATAAGCTTGCCCCCCCCCCTTTTTTAAACCCTTAACTTCTGTGTATTGGCTCCTTGGTGGAAGAGTGGTAAGGGTGGGCAATGTGGGTCAAGTGACTTGCCAAGGGTCACACAGCTGGGAAGTGTCTGAGGCCAGATTTGAACCTAGGACCTCCCGTCTCTAGGCTTTACTCTCAATCCACTGAGCTACCCAGCTGCCCAAGATTGCCCTTTTTTTAAATCAAAGTGGATGAACTTCTGTCAATTTTACTAGACTAGGCAGTAGGAATATTATACAATTAGCTATAATAAATAAATCAATCTATAGCTATGTTTGTTTTTACATTCTGGCTTTTATAGTGACTGGAGTGAGTATGCATACAATTCTCAGAGATAAATATTTAGGAATTTGGGGTTTCAGAAATCTGATTTCTCTATGGTAGTTCAGAACAATAGTGACAACAAGGATAATGGAGACACATTTATATAACACACAGGACTATTAAATTGATGGAACTACAAAATTTTTCAGGAAGAAGAGACCTCAACAAAATCTAGTCCAACCAATACTACCAAAAGAATTCTCACTATAACAAAGAAAATCAGTCATTATCTAGTCTTTGCCTTAAGGACTTGAGAGAACAGAAATCCACTCTCTTATAAGTTGGCTCATTGCATTGTTTTTGGATAGCTCTGATCATTAGAAAGCTTTCCCTTTTACAGAGAGACTAAATTTTCCTCTTTTCAGTATCTACTCATTGCTCCTGATTCTTCCCTCTGAGATCAAGAATAAATACTAATTCTTCTCCCATATAATGTTTCAAATGTGTTAAAGTAATTGTAATATTCTCAGTGAGACCTTTAATCTGCAGTTAAGGAATATGCAGTTATTTTCATTGATCCTCATATGGTTTGTGCTCAAGGTCCTTTGTCATCCTGGTTTTCTTCCCCTGGATACTTTCTAGCTTACTAATATTCTTTTGAAAAGATGGCATCATGGTTTAAAAGCTATACACAATGCTCTCTATTTGGTCTTACCAGAGTAATGTGGGACCATAACTTCCTTATTTCTGGAAATTATGGTTCTCATTAGTTCTTTATGGCTATCATATCACATTCCAAATTATTTTGCAAATTACTAAAACTCGAATGTCATTTTCTGGCAAATTCCTAGACTAGATATGTGATTCTGTAATTACTTACTAGATTTATATAGGATACAATTTGGCCAGAAGACAACTGGCCATCCATTTTCCCTATGACCTATGAAAAAGCTCCAGAAAAAGAATGTTCAGTTATGGATGGAAGTTGAAAAGAAATAGCTTTTGCATCCATGTGAAGGAAACTGTAAAAAACTTCCAATAATAGATTTAAGGGATTCTTGGTCTTTAGGAGTGTTGAAGAAGAGCCCAGTTGATGATCTGCCATGGAGACCATCATGGAAATATTTCTTCTAGTAATGGCTGAAATAGATGACTTCTCAGCTTAGAACCAGCAATGAGAGTTTATAAGAGGCTTGACAGAGAGAGAAAGAGAAGCCATTCATTAAAATTCAAAGTTACAAAATAGAGATGAATTTATACTCTTTAAGGGATTTAAACCCTTTTTCTGTTTGACAACAAAGTTCCATGGCATCATTAGAGCATTGCTTTAAGCATTAATATTCATTCACTCAGTTGGCTTAAAGAGTTTAAAACTTCTCCAGTGAACAATCCCTGTAAAATCATGTCATTCTTATAGTGATAGATCCTTTTTGCAGTACTTGGAGATCTTGAAATTGTACATTGAAATTCTGCAAGGCAGAACATATATGCCCCTGGTTCCCTTTTTTCACTGTGTTCTCTCTCATGCATACAAGATGGAGTTAATCAGAATGCAGTCTAGGGGCCATGAAGCTTGAAGTGTCAGAAAAGCTCTGACTGCTCCTCCAGATAGTGATGTGGTCTTTAGGGAACAGCAAGATTAACAGGATCAAGTCGTGTTTCCAGAGCATAATCTTATCTTTGAAATTAAAAATTCCACACCAGTCATAACACTCCATAATTGTACCCTTTACCTAATGTAGAACAAAGATTAATGAAAGCATTAGGACTGTCAAGGATGAGTCATCTCCTCTTTCCTTATGCCATAAATTAGTCCAGTGAGGGCGACATTTTTTGTCATCATTGTTGTTGTTTAAGGTTAAACGCTTTGCAAAATATCCCACTTAAGATCAAATTAGTCATGTTGATGAAATTAAAAGCACTTGCATCCAATCATATACATACTTTATTTGTGCATTACCAGGAAAGCAGATAGATTTCTTCATTCATAGAAGTGTGGGAATGTGTATGTGTGTGTGTGTGTCATCTCTATGTGTCTTTGAATAGTTACTTGCAGATATTTTTCATCTACCTCTAACTCTCTCAATGTGTCTCTACTAATAACTATATTATACCTATATCTATACATTCATTTATTCATCTATCTCTACTATTTCTAGTTCTATACCTATATCTTTATTTTTCCCTTTCTTTCCTCCCTGCCCATTCCTATGCCTATATCTATCTACATCTAAGGCTATAGCTATATCTATTTTTATGTCTAAATCTTTCTTACTTTTTGGTCAAAAATGAAACTAGTCTTTCTTTCACATGGCAATCTTTCCAAAAGATTGAGGAAAATTATGATATTCCCATTGAGTCCTTTCATCTCCAGACTAAGGGTTGCGGCTATATCTATATTTATACCTACATCTATGTCTACTATTGCAATCTCTATTTTGAAAAATAAAAGGTGTTTTACAAGAATAATTGTACAAGTTAATAAGATAATTTTGGTGTCAATTTTTTAGGGTTGGGTTATACATGGTAAGAAAGAAATGCAAAAGTGCAGTATACATCCTATCTGCCAGGTTCTCATATCTTTATCAAATAAGGTACTTTTGTATATTTAACCAATGTGCACCCTATGCTATCAACATCTTTTTTTTTGCATAGAGTAGGTCTTTTTTATTATTATTTAAAAGGGATTTTTGTTATTCAGATAATATCCATTTATTCATAACCTGCCAATGGATCCAAATTCTTAACATTGATTTAAAAAGGTAAGTTCCAAATTCTCTCCTTTCCTCCCACTCTTTTCCCATCCAATGTTATACTGACTGTACAAATAAAGTCATTTAAAATGTATTTCCACATCAGTGGTGTTGAAAAATAATATGAAAGCAAGAAGAATAAAGTGAAAAAGGGTGCTTCATTCTGCATTCAGAGTTCATCAGTTCATTCTCCAGACATGGATATAATCTTTTCTTTAATTATCTTTTACCAAATTACATGTCAATATATTTTTCAATAATTGACTCCTGTTTGTTTTAAATTCTGGGAAGTGCTATTTGGAAGTGTCTAGCAGACTCCCTATGGACACTTGGGGACTTTGAGACTATATTACCCATGATTCCAGGGGGTCTTAGGGCGTGGGGACGTCAAAGGTCCCCACACAGGGGGGCAGTTTAAATTCAGAGGAGGGCCTAGAGAAGGCCCTTGGTCTTCCTGAGGAGCTGGCTGGCAAGCGGGAGAGAGAATGGGTTCTGGTGGTAAATTCAAAAGATAGGCGCGGTCATATACATATTTTACCAACATGGCCATGGCTTTAATTAAAATACTAATTTCTCTTATTATATCAGTCTTTATCATTTTTAATCATAACACTCCTGATGTTTTGCAATTCATGTTCTCTCTTTCCCTCTCTTCCCTCTCCCCTCCCCAAAATGGCAGGTAATATGTTATAGATTATTCAGTATTATCATTCAATATATAGTTCCTTGTTCATCATTTTGTGAAAGAAGACACAAATGGCTTACACAAGAGAAAATGATTATGGGAAAAAGCAGTGAAGAATTAGATGCTTCAATTTGAATCAGATCCATCAATTTCTTCTATGGCAATGTATGAGGTTTTGTTGTTTTTTTTTTTTTGTTGTTGTTGTTGTTCTTTGTTTGTTTTGTCATGAGTCCCTGAATAGTATTTTTTACTTTGGGCGCTTTGGAATTTTTTTGGATCATCATCTTGATCAAATTAATTAAATCTTTCATAGTTGATCATTCTTATAATATTGTTGTAACTCTGTATATATTGTCCTAGTTCTATTCACTTCCTTTTGAACCAATTCATATAACTCTTCTCTGATTTTCTCAAACCGTCTTGTTCATCATTTCTTATAGCAAAATATTATTCACTCACAATCAGATACCAGAACTTGTTCAGCCATTCTTCAATTTCCATGAACACTCCATCAATTTCCAATTATTCATAAATATACATCCTTTTCCTTTATTTTGATCTCTATGGGATAGAGACTTAGTAGTGGTATTGCTGGGCCAAAGGGTAGTAATTTACCTCCAGAGAAAGAACTGATGAACTATGTTCTATTATATACCACAACTTGTTCAGCCATACCCCAATTGATGGACAACCTTTTAGTTTTCATTTTTTTGCTACCACATGGGAAAAAAAAAGATCTGCTATAAATATTTTTGTTAAAGTAGATTCTTTTCTCCTAAATTTGATCTCTTTGGGATACAGACTTAGTAATGGTATTGTCAGATCATAGGGTAGGTTTAATATCTTTTTGGGCATAGTTACAAATTATTCTCCAGAATGGTTGGATCAATTCACAACTCCACCAACAATGCATTAGTGTGTCTCTTTTTTCCACATCCCTCCAGTATTTGTAATTTTCCTTTTATCATCTATGAATTGGATCTTATATTTTTATAAATTTTGTCTAATTCAATATATATTTGATTAATAAGGACTCTGTCAAAGAAATTTAATGTTTTTTCATTGTTTCCTACTTTCCTTTTAATTATAGCTGCATTTTTATTGTTTGTACTTTTAAAAATTTCATACAATAAAAATTATATAATATTTTTTCCTATGATCCTCTGAATAAGTTATTTTGTCATCTTTGTTTTGTCCATATATCTGACAGGTAAATTATTCAATGGAACTCTAATTTGCTTATAACATTGCACTTTATAACTTTTTTCTCTTCTCATTTTTTCCATATTATATGTCAATATAATATAAATAATCATTTTATGATATTTTGTGATCCATGTTCTCTACCCTCCTACAAACCCTTCACCCTCCCTGAGGCTGAAGAGAATAAGATATAGGTTGCACATGTGTTATAATACAATATATATTTCCTTACTCATCATGCTGTGAAGCAAGACACATACATTCACTGGAAAAAAAAAACTCATAGAAGAAACAAAATGAAGAATGGTATATTTCAATTTGCATTCAGACTCCATCAGTTTCTTCTATGGTAAAAAAAAGAGTCTTTTTCATCATGAGTACCTTGGAGTTGTACTGGATCCTTATCCTTGTTAATAATAGTTAAGTCAATCACAGTTGATTATCATATGCTAATATTGTTCCTATGTACAATTTTTTCCATGCTCTGCTCACTTCACTTTTATCATTTCATATATCTTTCCAGGATTTTTTTTGTGGTTATCCTTTATGTATAAAACTTTTTATCTCTTTTGCCTCTATCTTGGTATGTTTTCCCCACTTTTTAGATAATTAAATTAACTGTATTAAAAGGACAGAGATCAAGCAGTTGTCTAGGTAGTTCTAAGTTCTTCATTAATACAATATAATGCTTTAGTAATTTAGTTACTCATTTGCAGTCTGTTTTCTAATTCTATCATCCTTATTCTCCTTTTGCTCTGGTATTTTGTAGTATATTTCAACCACATTTCTTTCTCCATCTGCTGATCCTTACCAAATGTTCTCACCTGTTTTCCTCATTAAGTTCAAGCATGTCCCCTAATGAATAAGTGCCCTTGATATATTGCAATCTCATGACCTCTATCATGTAATGAATTCCTTTTATATAAAATTCAGG
The DNA here is from genome assembly GCF_016433145.1 of Gracilinanus agilis. NCBI lineage: Eukaryota > Metazoa > Chordata > Mammalia > Didelphimorphia > Didelphidae > Gracilinanus > Gracilinanus agilis. The sequence continues at coordinate 264,826,873 of NC_058135.1, forward strand.
CATTCAGAGCTATAGTTTGAGTCTTAACCTCCTGTATTTCACTAATATTACAATATTACTTGAATAGTCAAATGGAGGTATGAACTCATCAGTATCTTGCAAGATCAAATTTGTTCCTTACTTTGAAAGATTTCTAGTTGACCTTTTCTATCCTTCATTTCATTATAGACATTTGAGGCCATGAGTTTTCCTTTCTATTTACTTGGATAGAATCTCATCTGTATTACTTATTACTTTTCCTTTGAACTCTCATTATTTTTCCTGTGCCATATCTGACATTCTTAGAGACCACTAGCAGATAGATATGAGAGAGTTGTATTCTAAACTTTTACTTTCTTTCCCTACCAACTTATAAATCTTGTTATATATATTTGGGCCCTTGTTAGATATAGTCAATCTTTGGCCAACTGTCGTCCATCCTTTCTGCATTTTAACCTATTGTACAGGAATTCAAATCCCATTCTCAAAATTCATTTTTTATCTGTCCATGTCCCATAATCTCTTATTACTTTTGAAATTCTTACTAGTACAGAATAGCAAAAAATAACTGAATTGAGAGGGATGAAGCATAAAGAAAAGTATTTGGGTGGCAGAGGATTGAAATTAGCAAAGCATAAATCAACAGGTCCATGTTGGGGAAGAGATGACGTAGCAGAGAGGACAGTATACATGGAAATCAAGTTGGGTAGGGATAAGCAAAGAATAATATACCTAGAAATTGTGTAACAGATAACAAATGGATGGAGATTAGACAATAATGATTAATATCCATTTCAGAAGAGAAGAGAAAAGGTGTCTCATAGTTTAGTCTTTTTTTTTGAGTTGTACCTTTTAGGAAAAGGGGAAGATTTCAAGGGTAAATATTTAAATTAATCCACTAATAAATAAGCATTTATTAAGCACCGATAATCTTTTTGCTAAGTGCTGTTAATATAAGGCAATATTAGGACATTGCAAGGAAGACTATTTTAGGTTTTATATAGGATGTCTATGTAGGAACAGCTAAGTAATATAGTGGATAGAGTGCCATACCTAGAGTTAGAACAATCTGAATTCAAAACTAGCTTCAGACATATTTACTAGCTGTTTGCCTCAGTTTCTTCATCTGTAAAATGAGCATCAGAAGGAAATGGCAAGCTACTCCAGTATGTTTGCCAAAATGCCCAAATAAGGTCATGAAAAATACAACTGAAATAATGAAACAACAAAAAAGGGGAGGGATATTCCTTGCAATGAAAGCTGTTCAAAAGTAGAATAGATTACCTAAAAAAATTATGAGTTCCCTCTCCTTGGAGATCTTTAAGCAGAGCCAGGAAGATGATTACCAGGAAAGGTATGGTGGGGGGGTTTCTTTCCCACTTAGTTTTTACTACATGCCTTCTGTGGATCCCTTCAAGCATTTATATTTTATAACTCTGTGGGAAAATGGAAAAAGAAAAGAATAGGAAAAAATAAAAAGAAAATAAAAAAGAAAATAATCTCTTCTCTTACAGAACTTACATTTTTTTTTTGGTAAGAGACAATATGAGCCCATATGAATGTATGTAATCTCTGCAGATTAAATGAAAGGTACCTTCAGGGGTAATGTAAGAGCAACAGAGGGAAATCAGGAAAACTCTCAGAGGTAGAAAGGAGTATCTGAGCTTGCCTTTAAAGGAAGCTAGGAATTTTAAAAGGCTAAGGTGAAAAGGTAGTGCCTTCACGGCAATAGGAGACTGAGAGAACGAGGGCTCTGTACAAAACCATGGAGAAGAGAGATGAAAAGCCTTGTATGAGAAAAAGTAAGAAAGATAGTTTAGCAGTAATATAGCCAATGAGAATGGGCATGATTTTAATAAACTTGGCAGGGCAGGCAGGGATCAGACTGCAGACTAAATAACCCCACTTCTCTTCAGCCAAGTGAGTGATGGACCACTTAGAACTTAAAGGGGCAGATCTTCAAATAATAAGCACATAATTAAAAAAAACACAAAAAAATGAATCATTAAACAGTAAGGGTAAACTAGAGTCACAACAATGGAATCAATCTTTTCATTGATCAGCATTTATGAAATACCTACTATCTGCAAGACATTGTAGAACTTATCGCCAGGCTAGAATTGAAGCTTTTTCCACTCCATAGGACAAATGCAAACTTAAGTGAGTGGTCCCAGCATTTATTCAAGTTCTACCTGCTCCTGCTATCTACCCCTCCACACATACCAAGATTTTTCCTCCATATGCATAGCCTTTAAGGAACCCAGAACTTGGCAGAGTGCCTGGCACAAAGTAAACCATACCTATTTATTGATAAAAATCAGGGTAACTTCTATACCATGAAGCCATCAGAATATATAACTTTAGTGAAAGTGCCACAAACCAAATTTTGATCTTGAAGAACCCTTAGAATCCAGTTCAATTTCCTAATTTTACAAATGAAAAAAATGGAGGTATAGAGAGTTTCAATGACTTCTCAGGATTTTATAATAGTAGATGTTAAAGCTAGTTTACTCCAATCACATTATTAATGAAATAATAATAATAATACATTTACACCTATATAGTGTTTATAATGTGAGAGGTAGTAGTGAAAAATTATCATTTTTATTGTAGATGAGAAAAGTGAAGATGACAGAGCATAAGTAACTTCTCCATGGCCATACATCTAGTAACTATTGGAAGAAGGATTTGATCCAAGATATTATTCCTCTAAACCCAATGTTCTTTCCACTACACCATATTATCTCTCTGAATTACTTACTTCTTTGTTGGCAGATGACAAATAAAATCTCAGATTCAAAATTGGAAAATATTTCAGGGACCATGTGGTCCAACCACCTAATTTTTCAAATGAAGCTACTGAAGCCAAGAGCGGTTAAATAATTTGTCGAAGGTCACACAGCTAATAAATCTTTGAACCAAAATTTTCCAAAATAGGAATAATAACATCAAGATGCCTTCATAACTATATGTTCTGTGCTATATGTAAAATAGAAGATGCACAAATTATCATTCAAAACAAAGCAGAGAGCAAAACATGCATAGACTCCAGCTCAGAAGATATATTTGGTCATCTAATAAAGAGCTAGAAAAAAAAAATAATGGCAAAGGAGGCTTTCCTCAGGAGCTTCAGGCTTAATGATTTGCTCCCTCCCATTTGTTTTCCTGCTAATTTGTGTTTATGCCAAGCCTTATAGTTATTTTGCTTTAGAGGAGAAGATAATTGATAAAGATGATAAGGATATTTCACTCCCCAATCATCTCTAGGGATTTTTGACAGGTATTGGGTATATGAATGGATGATTGAATGAGGAATATCATCTCTGTTGTTATTTTTGGGGGCGGAAGAATAGAGGACAGAAAATAGATAATAATTCAGAACTATGAAAAAAATAGAAGAAAATATGACAGTGGGTCTCAAACCATGTAATCTGCAAATTTGATAAATTTGCTGTCAATGCTTTCTTAGAAGACAATGATAAAAATGTTGAACAGCCTGGGACAAAGGGAAAGCCTAGGGGACTCTACTAGAGCTTTCTCAGATTGTTTATATCATTCCTTTAATTATTATTCTGGGGATATATTCAAGAAAATATGATTCCTCTTAATTAACTGTACTATTAATTTCAACCTGCTTGCTCATGAGGATGACATGAAAGTCTATTCAATGTTTGATGAAAGCAGGGTAAATCCTGTCTAGAGTATTCTTTTGACCTGGAAGTCAAGAAACATGGTCACAAAGGGAAATTATGTTAATTGGTCATGATCTACTATTTTTTTGATACTTTACTAACCCATGATACTTTACCATATTTGAGCCAGGTTTCTTTCTCCTGAACCTAATATTCTTTTTGTTATATTATAATATTATTTGAAATTTTTCATTTATAAATGTACAGCTGATAAGTTAGGTTGGGGAGTTAGTGTAAAAAGGACCTCTGAAACCATAGAGTCTTAAATTTCTTATTTACAGAGAAGGAAGACCAGAGATGGTTAGTGTCTTGCCTAAAGTCACATGGGTTATAATCCACAAAGGAAAGAGTTCAGCCTAGATCCCCTGATTACAGAGACTTTACTCTTTAAAATAAATCTAAAGCCAAGTGGTCTGTATTTTTCATTACAGAGGACTGGATATAATCAGTTAACATGCAAAGACTATGCCTCATATAGCACCAAAAGCAGTATTAAAAAAAATACATTGATAAGCAAGTATAAGATGCCTAGTGATCTCAATCCTCAATCCTTGGAAGTACTACCCTCCATCTCTGAGATCATAGATCCACTGTTTTTTTTTTTTATTTTATTGGAGTATTAACAAGTGATAAAGCCCTAGTAAATTTACATAGAATTAAACACAGGAGGTTGACAAAGCAAAGATGGAAGCTCTTTGATGGCTGGAATTTACAATATGCTTTGGCGAGTAGGAGTCAACTGATAAAAATAATCTGGGCTATTTACATGGAGACAAAGATAAAGGAGTGGGTGGGCAGTTAGAGTTCTTATAGTGGGCTATATTTAGAGGAATATTTCCATAGAGTGGGTGGTGGCTTAAATAGTATTTCTTTGGAAATTAGTCCATGCAAAATAGACATTCCTTATGGAATCCTGAAGGCAGATTTGCTAAAACCAGGGCTATCATCCAAACATTTGAATCTGAATATGACTTAGATATTATTTGGAAGCAATTAATTTAAGGAAGTAGAAAAATTTGGGGAAAATAATTTTACAAGGTCAGTATACTTTGGTCCTGGGTATGTTTTTTAACTATAAAAAAATTCCCCCTAATTACATGATTATTTCCATTTCAAAAATATATGGGTGATCATGTTTAAATTTTATTTTTTCATTTCTTTGCCACAAGTCTTTTACATGAATGACCAAAAGATAGGGCCCACAAAATCTCAAATTCCCTAGGTTACCTAGGACTAACATATTATTGTTAACATGGTATACCTTAGATTTATGGTCCGAGGATACATGCTTAGTTACCAGCTCTGCAAATATCATGATGTTAAGTCCCTTGCCACTCATTACCTTGAGACCTTGGTTAAATTATTTAATCTCTTTAAGCCTCAGTTTCTTCAGCTATAAAATAGAGACAGAATGCAAAGATCACCTAGGCTGATGACAGTTCTAGATCATCTGTGTAATGGGAAAAGAATAGAGATAGGATAAGATTTAAGAGAAGTGGAAGGCTGTCTTTAAGGCACATACTAGAAACTCAAGGAAAAGGTTTTTAGCAGGCAGAAGGCAGAGGAGGAAGAGTTTGAAAGTGACAACTGCTAGAGTGAGTAACTTCCTGTAGGAGTTTTTGGCTCTTCCTGTTCAGAAAGGAGGAAAGGCAACTTGTCAGAGCTTAGCTACCTCAACCTGACTATGGAGAAGGAGAAGCCCATGAATCATCTTTGGAGGTACTCTGTTTGGGAATATCTAGAAAAGGATCTGACCATATCTGTTGTGCTTTCCAGAAGGTTTTTTTATCTAAAAATCCTATCAGATTAGCTATTTTAAAGCAATCATAACAAGTTTTGGAGACAGCTTCTGAACTAAATCTAACCAAGGACTGAGAGTCATAGATAGGTAGCTTAGTCAGTTTTTGCGGAATACCTAGATAGATATAGGGAGTGGGTAAATTATCTGGAAGACTCAAAGGGTCCCTCTTGCAAGGGTTGTAGAGGGTTATTGCATGAATAGCTAGATCTCTTAGAGTTAGAGACCCCTTGTTCTGATCAGTTTGTATCCCCTCTTAAAATAAAAGAGATACTGATTTTCTACATCAATTGTCTCCAAGGCATTTGCACAACTGGCCCAGTGAGAGAAAGTGATTCTGCTTCACTCTCACTAACTGGAGGTTAGAATATCCAGAGATCAAGACTGGGTATTCAGAGGGATCCCTAAGTGAAAACTACCACTATCCACTCTGGGTCTCTCACCAATACTCTTTTTTTATCTGACAGAATTCCCTGATTCACAGTTTCGAAATTTGTACAATGAATTGAATGGAATGGATTATAAAGGATTATAGGATAATAGATCTAGAATTTAACAGATCATTGAAGTCTTTTAGTAGGATCCTCTGATTTTACAGTTATGGAAGTTAAGGCTTAGACAGACTAAATGATTTGTCCAAGGTCACTCAGAATTTGAGTATCAGAGGATATATTTGAACACATGCTGAAAACTTTTATTTTTTTCCTTACAATTTCATAATCCATCACTCTTTCCCTGAACAATGCTTCTTACATTTTACCATTCAATGGGTATTAGGAGAGGCAAAATTAATATAAAATCCCTTGTTTAGAGTGCCTAGATGAGGTCTTGGCCATCATAAGATATTCAGTGATTTTAAAGGAGTGCAATCTACTCATTAGACAAAGAATAGAAAAAAATTAATGTAATAGTAAATTAATGTCTTCATCTTGAACACTATATTCAGTTTTTCTCATCTTATTGCATTGATAACAAAGCAGAAAGAGAAAAGGTCTTGAGAAGGGTAAGATGCACAATTACTATAATACAATTTTCTATCCAGAGAATTTAAGAATACTTGGACCATTTAATATGAAAAGGAGAAGATACAAAGGAAGATAATGGAGCTACATTAATAATGAATGGCATACAGAAGGGCAAGTGTTTCTATTTGACCTATTTTTAAATATAAACTAGATATAAAGGGTCAACTCCAAAGTACTCTCATCTAATATTATTAGAATGAATACTATTTGGTGACTGGGCTTCGGAAATGACCCTCATACTCAGTACCTGTAACATATAATAAAGAAATAAATGAATACTTGTGGAAATCAGAATTCTATCAGACTGAAAAATGATTAAAAACATCTTCAAAATGTATATGGAGAAGTCTAGTTAAAGTGGCTGACTCCCACCCCTAACATTTCATTCAGGCATACAAAACTTATGAGCAGAAAAGAAAGAAGTAGGGATCAAAGAAAGGAAAGACAGAATAGAGAAGGAGGGAAGAAAGGACAGAAGAAAGAAAAATGGTGGATGATAAGAAAATAGGAGAGAGAAGAAAGAAAATATGTCAAAAAGGAAGGGAAAGGAAAATGAAGTGGGAAGGAGAGACAGAACAAAGAGGGAGACAGAGAGAGGTAAGAGGTATTTATCAAAATTTTGTAAGCCACAAATTGATAAACCTTGAGCAAAAATAAGAAATAAGTGAGAGTTATTATTATTATTATTATTATTATTAATAGCTCATGTCCCAACAGTACTTAAAGTTTGGCAAAACACTTAACAGACATCATATTTTTTGATACTCACAACAATTTTACAAAGTAGGAAATATTTTTTTATTATATCAGTTTTATAAATGGAGAAACTGAATTTCAGGAAAGTTCAGAAATTTTGGCCAAGTAGACACAGCACATAAGTATCTGATGAAGGATCTAAACCTAAGTGTTCATCACTCACAGTCTAATTCTCTATCACTTGCATCATGTGACCTCTTACAAACCACTCTGTGATGTATTTTTTTTTTGCCTAAAATCCCTTCAAAATAATTTTCCCTTCTAAACAGAGGTGTCTGGAATATCAAGAAGGAACTTATTTGTTATAATAGATCTTTTAAAAATGATACTCTAGAAGCATTGCAGATCTCTAAAATTAAGGAATTGAATTAGATAGTTTCTAAGACTCCTTCCTAGCCCTGAAAATTTATCCTAACTTCTAATGTATTTCTGTCTTTTGAAATATAACCAGGGTCTCAAAGCAAATTTGGATTTAGACTCTCCGCATTGGTGGAGTTTTATTACTCAACTTTATAATCTTGCATGAGGAATAGAGTCATCAAGACTTTGGGTGAAAAGAGATCTTGGTCTTCTGGCTTTCGGCTTTGAGATAAAACACAAGGTTCCAGATACTCCAGATAGAGATTCAAAGGGAAGAGAAAGACTCCAAGAAGAAGTTGCCATGTAGAAGAGTCTTCTTTTTGTAGTTTATTTCCTTGTCCTCAACTTCATATTGTAGAGACTGAGGAATTACCCATTGGGCAAGATCTGTTATAGGTAATTTACAAGTTATAGATAGACTTATCATAGTGAGCAGACGGACTAAGCTAAAACCTGGCTGAGGCTATGAACATTCTAACTCAGAATGTTTGGAAAGGTTTGTCCCCTGAGACTGGCAGTCAGCAGGGTTTTGCCTGAGAGTGTTGTTGTAGAGGTGGTATCTGTTTAACCAAGCCTGTGGACTATTTTTGGGATCTCAGAAGAGGAGTTTGAGCTTCAGTCAAGAACTAGGTAGAGTTGGGAGCTTTCCTGTTGTTGATGAATGATGAACAGTAAGCCCTTTACTCCCTAGCCCTCTTTGGATTAACTTACTGTGTAAGAAGTATTCTTGTGTCCTAATTACATCTGGATTTCATCTTGGACATGATTTGTGAGATTCCCCCAAATCCCCATTCTCTCTATAGCCCTGTCAGTGCTGGCTGTCTTATAGTTAGTGTAGTATAGCCAAGCTCAAGTCAACATTCTGTTGACAGTTGGTCTTAAGACTTTAAGATATTAGCTAACCTACTCCCTCCTCTCCTCTCCTTGTCAAAACATTAAACAAACCTTTTAATAAGATCTTCCTTGTAGTCTCCTTCCCAGCCATCAAGAACCCACTGAGTTTAAATTGTTTCCCCTAGCTGTATTGGTTTTCAGTTACTGTTTATTTCCCCAGCTAAGTTACATAGTGTTACCTCTCCCTAAGCAACCAGGTAGCTGTACTGGTGTGGTCTCATTCATTCCCAACCTATTTCCCCATTCCCCTGAGTTTCTGTTACTTTACTGTTACCCATTTCCCTAGGCTGGTCATTTTATTTTTTCAGGTCTAAGTCTCTCTTGGTTGAGTTGAGCTATCTTACTCCTAAAGAGAGAGATCATTCACTCTGTGTATTGTCTTATATATTCTAATCTTTATACTGGCTATGATTTCTGTTTGCTGTTGGCTTGGATAAATTAGTTGAACAATTATTCACCATTGCATTGGTCTTGGTATAACTGGCATTCTGTATGAGATGGGATAAAGCCTTGAATATATGATCTTGGGGGCATTTCTTCCCAAATAAAGATAATAATCAGAAAGTTAACTTCAACCTAAAAATATTATTTGCCCCAGTTCAATGGATGGGAAGTTATAAATTTAGCCTAGTATCCCTTCCTTATGGGTAACTAGGAAGCACAGTGGATAGACTACATGTCTTGGATTCAGGAAGACTCATTTTCTTGAATTCAAATCCAGTCTTAGATACTTACTAGTTGTGTGAGCCTTGGAAAATCACTTAATATTGTCTATTTCAGTTTCTTCCCCTGTAAAATGAGCTGGAGGAGGAAATGGCAAAGTACTTGTATTATCTTTGGCGAGAAATCCATATATGTGGTCATGAAGAGTTAGGCATGAATAAAAATGAATAAACAAGTAAACCCCCTTGTTGCACCAATCTTCTATTTATACTCCTGGAATGACACCTTTTTGAACCTTTTTGAGAAGCATGAGAAGAGGAGATTCTTTCTCTCTGTCTTTTATATGCATATGTATATTCAAACTATAAGTTGCTATATATTTGAAATGCCATTTATTTTCATTATTGCTGTTATTCCCAGGTAAGTGCCTCAGAGAATAACCAGGCCTGGAGTCAGTAAGACTGGAGTTCGAATGTGGTCTCTGACACCGTTTAGCTGTATGATACTGGTTGAATCATTTAATTGCATTTGCCTCAGTTTCCTCATCTATAAAAAGGAGCTGGAGAAGAATGTTCCAAACCACTCCAGGATCTCTGCCAGGAAAATTCCAAGTAGGATTATGAATATTTGGACACAACTGAAACAATTAACTGTATTATTCCCAAATAAGGAAAAATGGGTGACCAAGGAAAAAAGGCAAACTCAGGTATGAACATGAGTGCTGCTTGAACCCAATTTGAACTCAGAACTTCTTCTCTCTAGGGCTGGCTCTTTATCTACTGAACCACTTAGCTTCCTCCAAGGATGTCACTTCAATCTCTGCTGTCTTGGAAAGGATCATCCTTTATTCAAAAGAATTCCAGCATTGGGGAAAATCCTTCCCTTTGGGATACTACCTGTCCATCTAAAGAATTCCCACTCTTTTTTTATCACCTACTGCACCAGCATTGGAATGTCAAGTCAGCCAAGTCACAGCTCAGTAGACTAGAGATGACTGGGGCCAGAAAAGCAAACCTGGCAGGCCCTCTACAAGGTAATTAACAAAGCCATCACTTAAGGTTTCCACTGAAATTCAGAAATGCCATTTGCAATTTGAAACAAAGGAACCATTAGCTTAGTGCCCCTGTTACTGCATTATTGATTTGCAATCCTCTATTTTCAGTTAATTTCCAACCTGAAAGCCTACATGCCTAAACATTTATTTTTCCCCCTCTTCCTCCAAATGGGCATTGCTGATTTTGCTTTCAAAAGACAACCTCATAAACCATTTTCTCCCCTCAGCTTCTCAATTTGCTTCATTAATAATGACTTTCATTTGCCTTAATTATGTTATGTTGGCACATTTGCTGCCAGACACCTTCTACAAGCCACCACGATAAGTTTTATCAGTTCCTGTGGTTTCTGCCTGAAACAATGTGGGGAAAGCCACCTTCCTCCCCACCAGGAATACACACATGTGTGTGTACACACAGATCCCCTCACACACACACATACACAGACATCAAAAAGTGATTGTGTGTCCCAACTCTAATTCTATCATGTATTTTAGCCCTTTTCACACTCATTTTAGAACAGCCTAAAGTAGAGGGTCCATGGACATTTTTTCCATTTTTTACTCTTTTGATAATTCTGTCATTTAAATTGACTTCCTTTGTAACCCTCTTTATTTCAATTCATACATTGAAAGACATGATATTGAGAAGAAGTCCATAGATGGGTTTATGATAACAGAGAAATATAAATCCCCATGGAATAAAAGGAAACTGAATCCCCCCTACAATTTCCTCCTCTCGTATTTCCTTCTGATATTTTGATTAAGAAGAGGCAAAGTAACATGAAGAAATTCCACTAAAACAAAGCAACAAAGTAGAAAGTATGAATCTAACTTAATCCATGACACAGGAAAGCACTTTAGAGGGCAGGTAGTCCACTCTCCTCATTTTGCAGAGCAGTATACTGAGGTCCAGAGAGTACAAATGCCTTTTCCAAGGTATATGACTAATAAAAAGTGCCCGAATTTAATCTAGGTCCTCTGTTTTAAAACCGCTTGAGACGTGGTATAAAGTGGCCAGTGAAGAACCTGAAGGATATGCCAAATGAGGATATGTTGTTGTAGGAGCTAGATATGTCTGATCTAGGAAAGACCGGAGAGAGATGACAGGTGTCATAAAAATATGGAGGGCTGTTAGGTAAAAGAGGGATTCCATTTCCCCCAGTACAAGGATAAATGGCAGGACAAAGGAAAGAAGTTAAATTAGGTCGGGGTGGGGGGGGCAGGAAAAAAAGAATTTTCCAGGAGGCCCCTAAATGGCTCAGTGAATGAAAGCAAGGTTTGGAGACAGAAGGTTCAAGGTTCAAATTGAACCTGGGACATTGCCTAGCTGTGTGACCCTAGCAAAATCACTTCACCCCCCCCCCATTACCTAAAACTTTGGGGGCAGCTGGGTAGCTCAGTGGATTGAGAGTCAGGCCTAAAGACGGGAGGTTCTAGGTTCAAATCTGGCCTCAGACACTTCCCAGCTGTGTGACCCTGGGCAAGTCACTTGACCCCCATGGCCTACCCTTACCACTCTTCTGCCTTGGAGCCAATACACAGTATTGACTTCAAGACGGAAGGTAAGGGTTTTTAAAAAAAAAGAATTTTCCAACAATAGTACAGGTTGGATTACACAGTTCCTGGGATATCTTTCAACTCTGACATTCTGTGATCTGTGCTACATCTACTATTTATCTAATAACTTAATTTTTCAAAGCTAAATGTACATTTAATAATAATGCATTTAATAATCATAATGATCCTATCTGATAAGTATTAGAAGTATTCTTATCCCATTTTTAAATAAAGAGAGCAAGGATGAAAGGTATGATTCTAAGCCAAATGTAGTCCTATATTAAAAGAAAATATAATAGACACTTAAAATAGTTGTTCAGTACTGGAGGAGGCAGAAAACCTAGGCTAAGAGAGCAGGAAGCCAAGGAAGCAATAGTAGAAAATCAATGTCCTTATCTATTTAAATGATATGATTTTATTAATTTGACTCAAAAGGTCCCTTTCAAGTTTAATGTTCTAAGGTCCATTCCAGCACTAAAATTCTACATTCTAAGATTCCTTCAATTGCTGCAATTTTATGTGTTATGTTACAAGGTCCTTCCATCTCCAATATTCTTGTATTCTCTGATTCTGACCATTAAAATAATCAAAAATACATTAGGTCATGATTATTCAAAGACTGAGTATGCCTCTCAATTGAAATCATCAATTTAATGAATGCAAACTGAAATGGCTCTCCTTCTGATAAGGTTATTAAGAAGAACTCAGATGAAACTGATAAACTCTGATACTCTACATTCCTTCTATCAGGGTGGGATCCAAAGCACCCTTCAGAAATCAAATACAATAACTGCTCTGGGCAAGCAAAACTATTTAATCGATTTCTGCCTCTGAAAACGAGTTTAACCCAAGTGATAGACTGTACAAGAAAGGACATAAATCAATGACCTGTTTCACTCAGTGTATTATTTCTAAAGTAAACACAGCGATAGCGCTAAAATGAAAAAGATTATCACTAAATGGCATAATATAGGCTTGACCACAACAATGCAGAAATATTGATTCATTATGATCATCCACTAGACTGGCTACTAATAATAGTGAGCTTTCTTAAAAGAGCAGAGAACATTAAAAAAAAAAAAACCTTTACTAAATGCTCAAGCAATGAGCCAAACTTAAAAATCTATTTTAGTGCCTGTTTATATGTAAAGGAAGTGTAAAGAGGTGTTCACACATCTTTGCTTCTTTAGTGAGTTTGGAGACATTATTGAATAAAACTTGTGGAAATGAGAAGCTTGTTAGTCATTGGTTGATTAAAGGAAGATGGTAGTCCTGTGGCATTTTGAAAGCAAATCCTAGTATCATATGAAAAAGTCTCATCAACGGAAAAGACCAGAAAAGGGTCAGTTATAAAGGAATAATCTAGTTTTTGAAATGGAATCCCTGTGCCTTCTTCCTTTGTATCTATCTCTTTCAGAATATATCTGGGGTGTAGGTAGGGATTTGAAGATTTGATTCTTTTTCCAAATGGGCAACAGTGTGTCACAGTATGATTAAATCAGTAGATGATGCCCTCAGAAGAGAGCTAAGCAACTTCAGAGTAGAAATGTTGTACCTAAGTATAGACAACTCTAGAAAATCCAATAGAACCATCCACTAAGAAGTGATGCTACTGGAGATAGGGAGTACTTTGAAGCTATCATGAAAGGAGTAGACAACTGGGACTTTGAGGCATCAGAGGTATGATTTGCATTGCCCAAATGTGTATGTACAAGAGTTGCCTTTTATTAGTGGATATTAGGTATATGTTCACTCTGATTATTTCTGCTGACACTATGTGTACTCAAGATAATTTATGAGAAAAAATTGTATCTATTCTTACTCTGGTGCTTCAGTAAAAACAATCAATGTAGTGAACTATTTTTGTCCTCTAACTGATTAGAATAAAGGTCATCATGGACTGGGACTTATGAGCTCATTGGGGTTTAGGAAAGTGGACACATAAAAGTACCTTAGAGCTGGTATACACAGTGAATCCCACAAATTTGAATTTTAGGGGGAGGATCTCATACAGAATGCCATATAGAAGTATAACTATTAGAAGATTGAGTGTATTAATAAGCAAAAAGGAAGGGAACATAATAAGTACTTATTAAGCCCTACTACATATCAGGTACTATGCTAAGTGCTTTTTACAGATCTCATTTGATCCTCACAATAATCCTGTGAGGTAAGTCTCATTATTATATACTCTTTATATTATATTATGAGTCTCATTACTATATATGATTAATCTATTAGATATTATATTATTAGATAAGAAAATCAAGATAGGTAGAGGTTAGGTGACTTGTTGGGGATTGTATTATATATATTATATTATTAGTGTCATTATTATATATTATATGATTATAATTAATTTTATTATATTATATTATATTTCATAATATATTATAATGAGAAATTATCATTCATTTTATCAATTATATTATATAGCATTTTATAATATAATTAATCTTATTAATTATATTATATATTATAATATATTATAATGAGAAATTCAATCAGTCAGTCAGAGGTTATGTGACTTACCCAGGGTCACAGTCTGAATTCAAATTTGAACTTTGGACTTCCTGACTCCCAGCATTCTAGCTACCGCACTGCCTACCTCCCTTCAAAGAGACCCAAAATGTATATGTGCTAAGGAGCCCAGGATTTAGAGCTAGAAAGAACATTTCAGATTATCAGGTCATCTACTCATTTTACAGAGGAGGAAACTGAGGACTATAGAGGTGAAGTAATTTGTCCAAAGACATACTTAGAGTAGTAATGGTAGCATGATAATCAAATTCAGGTATTTTAATACTAGAAGAGGGGAGGTTAGAATGCAGGTTTTATGCAAGCTTTATAACTGTGAATTAATTACTCTTTATCCCACAGCAGGTTTCTTAAGCAGAATTTTTTCTACAATAAACAAATCAATCCTCAGTTCTCTGAATTACAAACAAATTATTTCCCTTATGGGAAATGTGTATAAGAGACATAAGCACCAACCTTAAAATGATCATTACCTATTTCTTTTTGTACTCTCAAGCAAGTAGTCTATACCTTCCAAAATGTAGTTCCAAGGTACCTTTCTTAATATATTCCATATTATTCCTTTACAGATAATAAATGTCCAGAGACCAAATGGAAATACCAGATATACTCCAACTCTTGAGTGTAGGACCTCTTTGCATTTGGGCAGACTATCTTTCATCCTTGGAATTTCCTCATCTAGGAATCAGAATTATTGCCTTCCTTTTCCAGTAACATGACATAAAATAGTTATGATGGATGGGCTTGTGGTGAGGAAGACGGGTTCAAATCACATCTCTGACACAACTGCTTATTTCAGGATGGGCATTCAACTTTTGTCTGAGTCTCAATGGACTCATCTATAAAACTGAAATACTAGTTGCTTTAGCAGGATTATTATGATTATCAATAAAATAGATGCACATAATGTAGCATAACAATATAATATATATATATATAACATGACATGATAGAAAATCAAAATAATAGATACAAAAAACTTATTCTTTAAATTTAAACAATGCTATATAAAGTTATTACATACTGGATTGGGGATCAGAAGTGGTTTTAAATTTCATCTCACATATATTATTTGTGAAAATTGGTCAAATTATTATTATTTTTCTAATAACCAACTGTAAATTAAGGGGCTTGTATTAGATTATCTGGGAGGTACCTTTAATCTCTAAACGCATGAGGTTATCATCTAATGAATAGATTTAATCAGAATATTGTTCCTTACAAAGTAGTTACTTTGGGAAGGTCTAAGTTAATTTCAGTGATCTGTTTTGGAATTATTTTAAGGGGATATAAAATATTCTTCTACATCACTATATGGGCAAATTTTCATGCGTCAAGGCTGGATATGAAATTTGGTGATAATCCAACATCTTCAGAGCACAGAGTT
>NC_058135.1:264850648-264892387 GCF_016433145.1 Gracilinanus agilis
AAGGAAGAAAGAAAGAAAGGAAGGAAGGAAGGGAGGGAGGAAGGGAGGAAGGAAGGGAGGGAGGAAGGAAGGGAGGGAGGAAGGAAGAAAGGAAGAAAGGAAATAAGGAAGGAAAGGAAAAAGGTCCTAGCTCTCAAGAATCCTACAGTAGAATAAAAGAGAAAATACAGCATAAGCAAATAATCACCTACTTCTGATATAGCTTGACTCAACAATCATAAGACCACACCAATTTATCTTGAAGGTCAATCCCACTCTTATAAATGCTAAGAGTCTTGTCCATGACCTCCACAGGAAAACACAATCTATGCCCCCAACAAAGGCTCACCATCTTAGAAATGCATTACATTAGTTTGTCGTTGTTCTTTTTTAATCACCTCCCCTGCCATCATGTCTGATTCATCTTGGTATCTACCCCAGCACCTTGGTCATTACATATAATAAATGCTTAGCATGTTTGTTAAATGAATGAAATTTGTGAATTGTGACCAGCAACTATAATTATAAATTTCATTTATAAAGAGTGCTAGGTAATAAAGGAATAAAAAGCAGCTTTCATTTTATAATGGCCACATTCTTCATTTCACTTATGGCAAGTTACATTTTTGTATCTTAAGCTAGTTCCATCTTGCTTCCTCAAGAGCTGCCTTTGATGGAGACCATCTAGAAGACAGGCTGATTAATGACAACACCCCTATTTGTTATTAATCCTGGTGAGAAGGGCTTAAGAATGCAAATTCTTTCAGGGATAATAACTGTAGCTCACATTTATATAGCTCTCTAAGGTTTATAAATTGCTAGGTATGCATTATCTCATTGGATCCTCACAACAGCCTGGGAGATAGGAATCAGAAGTATTCTAATCTTCATTTTACAAATGAGGAAACAGGCTAAGAGACAAGAAGTGACTTTCCCAATGGATAAGAGCTGAGATTGGAAGGCAGGACTCTTCTCACTCCAGATCCATTTTTCCATTAGACCACACTGGATATGTCCTTCACCTATTTTAAAAATAAAATTTGCTATTTACCTACCATCATACATTTAAAGCTGATAAGAACCTCTGAGAACATTTAGTCTGAACTCCTTCAATTTATAGATGAGGAAATTGAACTAGAGTGAAATGATTTGTCTGAAGTATCATGTACCTGATGCAAGATTTGAACTTCATTTCCCAAACACCAAATCATTAAAATTAGAAGTTTATAATACTGACTAATGTTAAGGCTTTCCAATTGGGATCTTGGTGAAAATCTAAGCTCATAATTTAACATCAATACATCTGTATACATGTTTTCATCTATATTTGTTAATAAATCAATATCAATAGAATGTACAAGGTCACAGTACTATGCTAAATCCCTGGTATATTTCTAAGAGGCAGTTTAGGCTTGTCAGCAAATGCTTAACACAAAAAAAAGCATTCCTTCTCTGAAAATTCCAGTTTTAAAAGCTAAGCACTTGGGTGGTTTCATATCATGAACAGGAACAACACATGAGTATCACATCTTTAAAAATCACTTTTGTCTGCGGTGATTGTCCAACAATGTCTTATTTAAAGATTCTCCCCAGGAAGGTGAATATTTTGCTTTAATGTGCTTTTCTTATCTTAATTCAAGATTTTACCTAGAGTAGAATGAAATGCACCCTGTGGTCATTCAATCAATGCATGAAAATTATTTCATGATAATGATCCTGCTGTAGTCCATCCTTTTAACAACAGAATTTTCCTGGGGATGCTCTAAGTCTGTGAATAGTGGTGTCCTGTGATTTCTGGAGAATTCTGACTACAGATGTCCTAAGAGATAATGAAGGATTCCTTGTAGAGGTGTGAGCAGGTTGTAACACATTGCCAATACTCATCTGAAAGAAAGACGAGCTAAATTCATACAAACAAGGAAATACACCAGAAGCATTTACGAGGTGAAAAAGTGGGGGTAGTCATGTAGCAAGAGTGATGGTGTATAGAAATGTCGCATTAGATCTATGCAATATTAATTATGACAATCAGAGGAAAACATCCATATGTCAGATGACTACTTTATATAAGATTTATGAAAGGATATGGAGAAGACCATAATGGATGAGAATGAATGAATGGGCTATGATATCTCTTGGAAGGAAGAATGCCAATACATAAAAAAAAATCCAAGAACAACAATAATGAATCACTATAAGGATTTAAAGTACTTTGTGTGTGTGTGTATGTATATGTATTATCCCATTTTGATGAGATCAAGAATTCACTGAAACACTGAAATGCTAATCCATTACAAATGGAAAGAGTGGAGTTATTTGTGAATGGTATGATTTTTAAAAGATATGATTATTAAATTCACTCCTATTGTATTTATCTTGTGATGTACCCTACACTAATTGGTTTACTATTCAGGAGAATTGGTCTCTTTTTTCAGTTCCTGTTATGTCTGACTCTCCAGGACCACATTGGGGATTTTCTTGGCAAAGGTACTGGAGTAGTTTACCATTCTTACCTCAGTTCATTTTATAGAGGAGGAATTGAGACAAAGAGGGTTAAGGTCATAGAGCTAGTAAGTATCTGAGACCAGATTTGAACCCATGAAGATGTATCTTCCAGATTCCAAGCCCAGTATTCTATCCACTGGACAACCTGTCCACTGTCCTCCTCATTAGAAACCTTCAATTATAGGTCAAATGCCCATTTTGGGAGTTTGATGTAGTGGCAATTTCTTTTATATATTACTTAGGCTACATTGCCATTGAGGTCCCTTTCGAACTCTGAAGGATAGATACCAAAGGACTCACTCAAAAAGAGACCTCCTTCCTCTGGTGTCTGAACTTCAATTTGGAGACCACAGAGGAGATTCAATGTTTTCTTAGTGAATAGAGTACAAAGCTCTCAGCATGGCATTTATAGCCTTTGAACAACTACCTTTCTTCTTTTTGAAGTCTAATCCAGATTATTGCCCTTACGCTCTCTCTTCTCCAGGCATATTGGTATACTTACTATTCCCAGTATATTCCACTCCATCTCTATGCAAAAGCCATCTTTCTTTCCCAGAATTACTTCCTTCTTTGACATCTCTTATATAGATTCTTAGCTCCTTTCAGGGCTCATCTTGGGTACTACTGCACAGATGAAAAAGTTCCTGATCCCACAAATTCTACTTCTGGTCCTAAACTTGCTGTGTATATTTTTTGCTTTTCTTCCATACATGTTGTATTACCTCCAAAAAATGTAAGTTCCATAAAGACAAGTATTGTTATACATGTTGGTTTTTTTAAATCCCCAGTGACTAGGCTTTATTATAAGCCAATTGATTAATGTTTATTAAGTCCCTATTCTTTGCTAAACACTAGAGATATAAGGAAAAAATGAAATAATATCTGTCTTTGAGGAATTTATATTTTTTCAATGTGTGCTTGCTCCTTGAAGGCAGGAGTCATTTCATTTTTTATCTTGGCATCTCCACTGTAAAATAATATAAATTTATAGGTAAAAAATGCAAATATTGGGAAAGTAATAAATGTTTGAATAATTGAATTTAGTGGAACTGGTAGGAGTACACACATCTGTGGGGCCAGGCATCTATTGAACTATTGATGTGACTCAATGGCAGTGGAATTCTTAAACCATAGACATTAAGCCTTTGGAGTAGGAATGTAATGTTCATAAAATCTGTTCATAACTTAATAAATGGATAGCAGAGAAGCTCTGCCCCAAGAATTAATGCCTTCCTCAAGTCTAGACTTGGAATATAGCTCTCAGAAAATGTGTAGTCATAGCTGAGTTTAATCCTCATGGTGACCAGCTATGCTTTGCCAGGTAAGACAAGTGTAGTATCCTCCCATCAGAGAAATTCAAAGAGGCACATCAGCACAAGCATCCTGCCTGGCTGTCACACTTTATCTCTATGTTGTCCACAGTCACTGGAAGCCAGATCATCCTCTGCTTGAACTCTCCCATCCTCCCCCCTGAGCCCCACTGGCAACAGGACTTTTCCATTTGAATCACTCCTGTTGGGAAAATGCATTAGTGTTTGTGATCCGTTAATTATAAATAGGCAGACAACTAATGCCCCCTGTATGATTTCCAAGACATCCTGTGAAAATTAATCCTAATGGATTTTTTTCCTGTCGTTTCCCTCCAATGGCTAATTACAGTTCCAGTGAGTCCAATATCACTGGGCCATTGTCAAAGGCAATGGCAAGGCTGTTTCTGTCGATGTTCCTTGGAATCCCGGTTGGCCAAATGCAGGCAGTGTTCTGGCAACGGTCTTTAAATGTTTTATAGGTAATGCCACAAAAGGAGCACTCTCTTGCCCCTCACAAGGGAAGGTAATGAAAGCTGTTGTGCATTTACAGTTCTATCTCTAGTGTAGGTGAGGGTCCATTAAGGATTTTAGTAATATGTGTATTGATTGGTAGCCAGGATAGTACATGAATGAATACACCTACATATTTATACATTATAAAACAAGCAGTGTTTAGCTGCAAAGAATTCAACACAATTATATACTCACACACGTATTCTTCATTTATTAAATACAGCTATGATTCATCTTCATGAGTTCAAATCTGGCCTGAGATACTCATTAGCTATGTGACCCTGGGAAATTCACTAAACCCTGTTTGCCTCAGTTTCCTCATCTATAAAATAATCTGGAGAAAGAAATGGCAAACTGCTTCAATATCTTTACCAAGAAAACCACAAATTGGATCACAAAGAGTAGGACATAACTGATATAGTTAAACAATAACAATGCGTAAACTATATCTGTTATTATTGATTGGCTGTTTCTGTTGAGTCCTACTCTTTGTGACCCTCTGGACCTCTGCCCACGGGTTTTTTTTGCACAAGCTGCCATTTGCTTCTTCAGTGGCAAACAGAGATTAAACGACTTTCCAAGGTCACAAATCTAGGAAGTTTTATATGAGATAGATAGATACATAGGTACATAGTATTATGATTAAAAATAATAAAGGCTGATATAATAATAGAAATTAGTATTTTAATTAAAGCCATGCTGATAGATAAAGTCATTAGACCACACACTTGTAAGAATTTAAAACGGCCACCTAGCCATAATTACCTCCCCTCTCCTCCTGCGCCCAGTAGCCAAAGAGGAAATTCAAAGTCACTACAGGAGTTTATATTCCTTCTCTTACATCATCCCACTTCCTGTCTACCATGAGGAATCATGGGAAATGTAGTTTCAAAGTCTCCCACATGTCCATAGAAAATATATATACTTTTAGATGGCATTTTCCAAATTTCACTTTTACAATAGATAGATAGGTAGGTAGATGGGTAGATGGGGTAACATAAATAATATCTCAGATTTATATAGTGATTTCAGGTATAAAAGAGTTTTATAAATTGTCTCATATTTGGACTCATGGCTTCCTTGTACAACAGGTATTAATGATGCTATCATCCTGATTTAGATGGGAGGAAACTTAAGCTCAGATAAGCTCAGATAATTTACATGACCTGATCAGAGATGCAATATAGGCTACTGTTTTGACATTCAATGATGTTTTTATCTAATTCTAAACAATAACTCAAAATTCAAATTGGGATATCTGGTTACTAGTGTTACCCCCAATAACTTAGGCAGGCTTTTGGGATTGAGGAAGCATTAATTTTATATTTATTTTAGTGGTGAATTTTGCTGGGGTCTCCTATTCTGAAGAATCGATGGAGAAAACAATATATCTAGTCTATTGTTCCATTTCTTGAACTCATGTCTGGGAGATGAGTTGGTAAAAAGTTACATTGAACAAATCTGAATTCCCAATATACAGAATCACAGGAAATGAAAGAAGCAGTGTATAAGGAGGAGGGAAAAATATAATAACCTAACTGGAAAGCTGTCAACATTGCATAGGGGTAAGAGCACAGGGATAGCATCCTGCTTTGAGTATCAGTTCTTCCACTTATTTGCTTAAAAAGGTCAATTCACCTTTGTTGAAGTCAGTTTTCTCTTTAATAAAATGATAAAATTGGATTTATTCAACTCTAATAAGATACTTTTCAGTTTTAATATCATGTAAATTGTTTGGATTCCCCAAGTTCTTATGAACAATTACAGAATTGACCTGTGTCTATAGTAGAAGTGGGCATGGTTAGGAATGACACAAAGGGAGAGGCTGGAGAATGAATGAAGATAGTGACTGCTGTTTGGAAACAGACTTTTTCAAGATATTTAAAGTTATAAAAGTAAACCTTCAAAGATCAATCCAACCCTCTTTTGGTCTATTTTTGGGACAGTCATATATACTATTTAAATTTTTTTTGAATTTTGTAATTTGTATAATGATTGTTTACTATACAACATTCTCAAATTTAATTTGCTACAACTTCTTATTGTTGAAATTTCTGTTCTCAGGGTTAAGAGGAAGTCAGTGTATACCTTTTCAATAATAGCCATTCGAGTACTTAAAATCCATCATCATAAGCTCTCTACATCTTTTACAAGCTAACCACAACTAATTTCTTCAAGTGAACCCATTGTGCCATTATGGCCCAAAGTCTTCTCAATATTTTGGTCACTGTTCTCTAGAAATACACCAGTTTTTTAGTAGTTTTCTTAAAATGTAATTATCAGAAAGGAATTTGATGTTCTCTCTCTTTATATATGTTGAGCAGTGAAAAAAACCTCCTTAATTTGAGAAATTTTTAGCCCTACCCCTGTGACTTGAATTCTAGTTTAATCCTTGAAATAACACTCACTTCCAAACAACATAAAATTACAAGAAAAGGTGTTACAATTATTATTGTAAATTGTTTTTTAGATTTACATTGTAGATGTATTTAGAATCTAGAACTACATTGTAAGTATATAATTATCTAATCCAACAACACAATATTGTCATGAACAGGGCCTAGGAACAAATTCCCCAAGCCCAGAGGGAAAGAGTATCAATCTGCTCTCCAAATATAAATTGGATCCTGTTGGTGGTGGTATCTTAAACCACAATGTTCCCAAATTCAAATTCTCAAACATTTGGCTTTTTTTTCAGTTTGAATGAGGGTATAATTTGGTTTCTATCAGAAGCCTGCTGGGGATGCTTGACTTGTCTCCAGTTCAAAAGACTGATAAACCCCATGAATCTTCTTTTTGTCAATTTGCTGAGCTGTCGATATTTAATATCTCTGGATCGGTGTCTCTCTTTCATAGGAATGATTTTTATTCTAAACGCATTTTGATATGCTTTCTAAATAGACCTGCTGCTCTCAAGAAATCAATAACGTCACCCAAAATATTTTAGAACAGGAAAATATTAATTCTCTTCCCAAAATGCCCTGACAAAATTTGGAGATACAAATATTTATGTTCCTGCCTCAGACATTATTAACATAAGGTTGTATCTTTCCATGAAGAATTTATACAGATGATAAAATTATCTCACATTCTATTGGACACCTTCATAACAAGGCTAAGAGGTTGACAATGAAGTAGGATTTTTCATTTTCTCAAAAGATGTATTTTTCATGATATGTAATCAGTAGTTTAGAACACATATGTGCACTGCCCAAGGTCATACAGCTGGTAAATTTCATAAATGGGAGAAAAAGTTTTGTTTAATAATTTAAATGCCATTGGTCTTTCCATTACATGTAGTTGATAATTCAGCTTTCTGTTTTAGTTTAAATTATTATAGCATTATTGCTTTAAATCATAAAGATATAGGCAGTGTCACATAATAAATAGGAAGTTAGTTAGACGTGGGTTCAAATTTAGCTTTCAGTCTTTATCAGATGAGTGATTATGGGCAAATCATTGAATTTCTATTTGCTGCAGAATTCAACCTAATACTTATTCACTAACTCATGTTTAGATTGCAATTTGTGTGGGTGGAAGGAGTTCCCATATTAAGAGTTCCCCACACTGAAGAAATTACTGGTTATTCAATATAATTTGATATAGAGATAGGTTTTAAATATATAATTTATAATGTAAAATATAATTTGAATGTGTAATTTATAGATCAACTCTCATGTGTAGAACTATAATTCTGTTTTTTTATACTGCTAAAGAGAACAGGTGACTATTTATTGGTGATTAAGGAACTGACAGAATCAATGAAGGTTAAAAAGAAAACTTAGAGGTCATTAAATGATCTAGTCACTTTAAAGATTAGCAAATGGAAATCCAACTAGATTAGTTTCTTGGTCAAAGTCATATAGGTAGATGGAAAAGCTTGGAGTTGAGTCTATAAAGTCTGACTCCTAGGTTCAGGGTTATCTAAAATCATGGATCCATGAAAGTATCAAAGGAAAAGGCCCTATCACAGAACTTTCCTGATATGTTCAAGAATGGGTCTCTAAAAACTTCTGGAAGAGCCACAAGAAATAGGATCAGTGTATTTATTATTTTGTCAATATTCCCAATATCTGATGGTTTTCTTTACAAGCAGGGAAAACAATTTAAAATTTTAAACATAAAAAACTACAATTCTTTCCCTATCCCCAACAACAAAATGCCATTTTGAAACTGTGGAATTGGTTTCCTGATGGGTTTGCAATATGTACAGGCAGTTTACATTATCTCATGCCTCCACACACACTATTTCAAACTCCTTTCTTGAAAGAAGCTTTTGTCCTTTAAATAAAGGGCTGAAGTGTAGGTTTGCACTTGCAAGATGCTGACTTGCACCACACATCCAGTGAATATCAACTGCAGAAGAATAATGAGTCCCTCCTCTTGACCTTGCCAGGAATGCTATACATGCTGGAATCAGGAAGTCTGTGATGCCATATGCCATGGGTCATCCTTTGACCAGTTATCTCGTCCAGCTGTCATCCTGCAACTACTATCATATAAACATAAAATAAAGAAAGAAATAAAACTGCCTCAGACATCAGCCAGAAGAGTATCTTGCCAAACAGGAATCCTGAAGTTGTTCCAGACAAATAAGAATACATGCTTTTAGTCTTTAAAACAGAAATTGTAGAATTAGAAATTATAGTAGGGATCACTTCCTCCGATCTCTTCATTTAAATGTGAGAAAACTGAGGTAAAGAGACTTTCTCAAAATCAGACTCTGGCAGAATTGGGACTGGGACCCAATACCATCATCTTCAGTTCATTGTTTCCTACAAAAATAGGAAGAATAACTTTTTGTTCCATTTTCATGGATCTTCTTTGAAAATGGTATGATGACACAGGAATTACCTCAAATGACATGGCAATGGAACTAGCAACAAATGAAAATATATTATAAATGAAAGCATATCACCAAAGGCTGGATTATCCAAGCTTTTACATGTGTTCTTCCAGTTTTATCAATCTAAAGAACATCAACTTTGTTAAGTTGGGGGCTATTGATAGAAACAGAATGTTAAGAATAAGACTAGATATCCATGGAACATGTACATTTATTCAGAAATTGTAAATAATAAAATTCAAGGTGGAAGAAACATTCTAAGGCATCTGGTCTCAAGGAAACAAAACCAGAGAAGTTTAAAAATGTATACTAGATAACACAAGTAGAACATAGTAGAGGCAGGATTTGAACCTATATGCTCTGATTCTAAATCCTATACTCTATTGCACTATGAAATTGAAACTTCATTATTCAGTTACATGAACAATGAGGGAGCCAGTATACCAAAACAGCTATCTGCCAACCAATTTAATAGAATTTAACAGAAATAATATACCAATTACATATGCTACAACAATTCAAGGATCCTGAAAGAATGCAGATTGGGAGAGAAAGAACTGTGGGAGTAGAAACACAGAAGAAAAACAACTGTTTGACACATGGGTCAATGGGGATATGATTGTGGATGTAGACTCTAAACAATCACCTTAGTTAAAATGTCAATAATATGGAAATAGGTCTTAATCAATGACACAGTAGAACCCAGTGGAATTGTGCATTGGCTATGGGAGGAGGTTTGGAAGAGGGGAGGGAAAGAACATGAATCCTGTAACCATGGAAAAATTTTATTAATTAATCAATTAAATAAAATTTTAAAAAATAATACAGACTGGGGTCCCTTCTGCCCTTATTAAATGTCCTTTTGAGAACTGTTATAACATAAAGATTGAACACCTTATGGTCAACCCAGTAATGAGCTTTTCTGGATGTAAATGTGTCCTTCTTTGGGCGTCTATTTCATTACTAACTTCATACTCAAACTCTTCCAGTGAAGTAGGACCTTCAATTTTTTTACTCTGTTGTTATATCCTTTAAGAAAGACACGAGTCAGGTGACTGACTGAATGAGGAAATATTAGAGGAACCATCATTTAACTCTTTTGATTCTACTCACTATATTACAGAGAATAAAGAGGGGGGAAAGTCCAGTGAAAAACTTGACAAACTACATCAAACTAATTTAATAATGTTAGCTTCAGCGCCAGGAAGATTTGGATTCATCTCCTATCTCAGATACATAATGGCTATATGATCTCTTTCTCTTAACCTCTTAGTGTCTCAGGTTATCTGCAATTACAAGTTACATAAAAGGTAGCAATTTACCTTAATAAAGGGAATTTTTTCATTTTGATTTCCCTACATGAATGGAATTATAAGTCTACCCCCCAAAAAGAATGGACATATTCATTAGCAATCAAGGGGAGGAAAGTGGACTTAGAGGGGAATTAACAACAACAAATATTTTTGTTTTTTAAAAATCAATGTTAATAATAATAGCCATAATAATAGTTAGCATTTGTACTGTTTATTGTGGTTTGCAAAGCACTTTGCCTACATGAATTATTTGATCCTCCAACAACCATGTGAGCATGGCACCATTCTTACCACAATTTTACAAATGAGGAAAACAAGGCACATAGATGTTTAATGACTTGTCCAATGTCACTAAGCTAAATAGACCAAAAGTTTGTAGATCATTCAAAATATTCATGTTTTATATCATGAATAATTTAAGGAGAGTCTGAAGGCATTGGTCATGAGTAGTGTTAAGCAATATTACCTCTATTGAAACTGATCATACCATTAATTGGTAGAGGGAAGTTCTATTGTGGAAACTCCCTTCATCAATACAGAGAGGCAATAACTAAGGATCATAAGTTCAGCAGTCTAGAACAGGAAACTATCTTAGTTGCCACATAGTTCAATAGTCTCATTTTCAAGCTAAGAAAATAGAGGTTCCAGGAAGTTAATAGATTTCTCCAAAAATTAAATTAATGTTTTCCTTAATCTAAGGTCATAAATTGACCTATTTTGCCTCTCATCTAAGAATACATCTTAAGGATTAGGAAATGACTGAGGATGAAATAATGCCTATGTCAAAAATCTTGATTAGAATTAAGTTAAATATCAATAAAAAATTAGAAGAAAAGTAAAATATATATATATAATTAGAATATATTTAGGCTCTCTTAAATATTTTCCCTTTTTAAAAGGCAAGAAATGGTTAAAATATATTGAATATCACCATTTTTACCCAAGTTTAATAGTTACTATAACAAAGAGGCACAAAGACCACAGAAACCAACTTAATCAAATTCCAGCCTTCATGACCAAGCAGAGAAAGAAATGAAAAACAAAACAAAGCAAAACAAAACCCAATTCCCACCCATTTAAGTCTTCAAGATCATGGTCAAAACATTAAGCAAAATGATGAAGGGAAATTATGAGGCACATTGTAAAAATCAACTACAAAAACATCTAAAAATAAAAATATTTCAAGGGATCTTATAATAGGACACCATTAAGTGAGACAATCCCCTAAGTATCTGAAAATGAAATTGAAAAGAAGGTAGCAAATCAAAACTAAATAAAACATTAATAGGAATTTCAATAGTGATCTTTTTTATCAGTAGCATTAGTGAACCTGGTGGGATGACCATTTTTGGATCTTGCCTTCTCAGTAACTTGAACTACATAAAGAAGTGGCAAGAGGACTTTAGAAGATATAAGCAAGATTGTCTGGGACTAACTAAATAATTGCAGAATATATGTAGTCCAAAGCCAATAAAAATTTTAAATGATTTTGAATGGTTTTGAAGATATTTCATATAGGAAGATTTGAGGATGAAAAAAAAAAGGTCAAATACAATTTTCTTCCTCCATATAATTGTATCCTATACCCATTCCATGACTAAAAATGCATTGATCCAAACTGACCCATATGTTATCAGAGAATCAACGTTAAGTAAGGAAGAGCTGGCTCCAAGACCTGCCTTTGACCCATACTTGCTAGATGAACCTGGCCAAGCAAGCATCTCAGAGCTCCAAATAATTCTTCTAGAACCAGATGTATACAATTGTTAATATGTATCCATGGGAAGAAGATTACCCTTGCCAGATTAAAATAGTCTAAAATATCTAATCTCCCCTCCATTCCCATCCATGTTAATAATTTCTTTTTGCGTTTCTATAAAATATTAAAAGCATTAGTCTATATATGTGTCAAAGATGTCATTGTTGAAAAAGAGAAGACAACAGGTACACTCTATTAGCAACAAATTTCCTGACAGACAGCTGACAGATGAAAAAAGATATTGTTTGGTAATTTGTTAACTTAGGAAAACAATTGTTAAAATGGAAATTTTGAATCAAGTTAACTAGAATTTTCAAGCATGTTCTATGTGCCAGGCATTATGCTTAATACTTGGGACACAAAGGAAGCCAACAACATGGTTCCTGCCCTCACAGGGATCCCATTATTATGGATCTTCCTTTAAGTGACTATCTTTAATGCATTTGCTAAGAGTCTTCCAGTGACTCACAAAATGGGTGCCACCGCCCCCTGGTGGGTGCTGCAGCAATCCGGAGGGGGGTGATGGCCACAGGTGCATTTATCTTTCCTATGAATTGCTATTAAAATTTTAAAAAAATTAATTTCCAGGGGGCTAAGTAATATTTTTTTCTGGAAAGGGGGCGGTAGGTCAAAAAAGTTTAGGAACCACTGGCTAAGACCAGTGTGGAAGAGTTTATACCAGATATAACCAACAAGATAAATCTGTTCAATGACTAATGAGTAAACAGCATCAAGCCAGAGAAAATGTATCTAGCATTAGGTGGCAAGAGGTGCTCATCTAAAGGGTTCTCAAGTGCTCTGGGGGATACCTGTGCAGAGGCCACATAACATAGGAGATACTTAATTTTCTTTGAAGCTATTCAACCATTATTATTAGATAATATTACACTGTAGTAATTGAGTTTTGGATTATGATAAGCCATTCATAATGAGGTACGTGTCATTAAAATAGATTATCCTGGATATATTTGCTTAAAAAGAGAATCAACAAATAATGGAAACATTGTGAAAAATATTAAGCAGATAGATTAGATAGAAAGATGATAGACAAGGAGATACCTACATACATACCTTGATGAAAGACAGAATAATTAAGATTTGTTTAAGACTTTCTATGTGGTCAGACACTGTAATACGAACTTGGAACATAAATATAAAAAAGTAAAACAAAAAAGGAACTTACTTTCTAATGGAAGTAATAACAAATAATGGGGAGCCTGGGGGAGTAGAGAAAGATGGGGAAAGGCTTGAAAGGTGATGGGTTGGGGCTGAAACAGTTTCATGGAGAGCTGGGCTGAGCAAATGGTATTCTATCAGAGTCAAGGACCCAGGAGACTATGAACTACAAATATATGTGTTTGTGGGTGTGTACACATATACATATACAGACACATATACTACATTAGCACATATAAACATGTATATATATGTATTACATGAATACAAACTGTGAAATTATATATGTAATGAGTATATGTATTATAGGAATAGAATTATATGTACACATAATTAGATTCCAAACAAATTAATTTCCTTTGTAATCTTATGTATATTATTTTAAGCACTTAAAAACATTATTCTCAAAATAGTGCTATTTGATCTTAATATTCTCTAGTCTAGAGTTAGTTATCTTTCCACTGTATCCTCATCAAAAAAAAATCTATCACAAATGTGGAAGAAGTATCATTAACGCCAGCATCCTCTGTCCTAACCCAGGAGTAAATTGAGGCTCACAATAATGAATTTTTAAAAATATTAAATGGCACAGAATCGAGCATGAATGTCTGGGACACTCAGCATGTGGAGTTTTATACCATAGTTCACATTCCTAACTTCTCTTTTCTCCACATCCTGGCCATCTCATTTGGGAATGCAAGGATCAAATAATTGTTTGCCAGTGTACACTTCCCCTTCTGTGATTTGTTGTAAATACTCCCCTAAGACACTGGTCATGAGATTCTTCTATAAATCAAATATATAAATATAATCCTATTTCATAGAGAGCTATTGGGAGGCCCAGTGAAGAGGAAATTGCATTAAAAAATGTAGCTTCCCCACATGGGGCAGAATGTATCACAAATGCCTCATTTATTGCTGGGAGGGCTGGTACAGACTGTACACCCGCCAGGTCATTTTTACTACTACATTCATTTTCCTCTGTGCTTACTGAAATGAAAAATCTCCATACCTGAGGAAAAAAAAATAACAGCGTTGCATCTCTTCCCTCTCTCCCTGGTGACAACTCCTGCTTGGAAGAGCCAACTTGCTCTATTCCAGTATATGAGCTATGCTGACAAAGCCTGGAGAATAACACTGACTGAAGAGAATGGTGAATTACCTTTGCTTTGGGAAAATGCAAAACACCAAACACCCATAGCATGGCTAGCAGCTTCAATTCCCAGCCAAAATTTGCCTGGAATACTGCAGGAACCACAAACATTCTTTTCAACACCTGCACACCCAGCACATCATCACCATGGCCACATACCAGGGAGCGCCATTTTGGATGTTTTCCTGAGACTCCCTGTGTTCTGAAAGTGTACCCCACTCAGCTGAAATGTTCAACAGCAAAATAGTTAATTATTCCTCTGCCCCCCAGACCTAGGAAACCAGCCTATGCATCCATATACATGCATAAATAAGATGTGTACATTATATGCAGAATACATGTCAACACATGGATAGTAAAGATATATGTATGCATACATGTGTGTGGTATGTTTGTATAAAATACACACATGGGTATACCCCTATGCTTACACACATCTCCTCTCTCTCTGAGTCTCTCTCATTTTCACTACCTATCTCCAACCCCCATTGAATGTGGCCCAAAAGCCTGATTTCAAGAGCTCTGAGAATAGCAGCATCAACCAGACCATTAAATTGACTAGTAGATGCTATGCAGCCACATTTAAATGAAGAAAATCTTGTGGAAAAGAAATCCACCATTTTCAATACCATTAACTACTGACCTAGTGCCACCAACATGCAAGTTAAGTCCAAGTGCGAGAACCCTGGAGAAAACAGCATCCCCTACCTGAAATCAACAACCCTTCCTCCAAACTAGTAATGGCAACCATCATACAGAAGAGAAATCCATGTAGAAATGGGACCTGGCATTCTCTACAGTGGGTGTCATAGCTCCGGTCCCATCCACAGCCTCAGTTATGGAAGACATGGAAAATAAAGTTCTCTTCATTCAAGTCTTTGACACAGTCAAATATTTCCAAATAAGAAGCAGATATACTTTTCTCTGTTAATACAAAGGGTATTAATAAAAGTGCATCATCATCTTCCTTAATGTGAAAAAGGATAGGATTACAAGCCTTTTCGATCTGACTTATAACTGAAGCTTCCAATGTGTATTGGCTCTTCCATGAGAAAAAGAACAGAATATAAAGGACTGTGTCTATTTTTCTACTTCTTACTATTTAACATAATGTTTGGCACACAATAAGCCCTTAATTGATATTTCTTTTATTTTGCCTTGCTTCCTTGCTTCCTCCTTTCCTTCCTTCCTCCCTACCTTATTTCTTCCTTCCTTCCTTCCTTCCTTCCTTCCTTCCTTCCTCCCTTTCTTCTTCCCTACCTTCTTTCCTTCCTACCTCCTTCCCTCCCTCGCTTCCTTTTTTCCTTCCTTTCTTCCTCCTTTCCTTCCTTCCGCTACCTTATTTCTTCCTTCATTCCTCCCTTCCTTCATCCTTATCTTCTTCCCTACCTTCTTTCCTTCCTACTTCCTTCCCTTCTTTCCTTCTTTCCTTCTTTCCTTCCTTCCTTCCCTCCTTCCTTCCTTCCTTCCTTCCTATCTTATATCTTCCTTCCTTCCCTCCTTCCTTCCTCCCTATCTTCTTCCTTACCTTCTTTCCTTCCTACCACCTTCCTTTCTTCCTTTTTTCTTCTTCCTTCCTTCCTTTTTTCTTTCCAAAATCATATATATATATAAAGATATAAATACTCACAAAAATATATATGCATACATACATGCATATTGGAAATAAAATGTTGATTTCATTGATAAAAGAAATTCCCAATGATAAAATTATTGCTCTAAGAACTGTATTATCTTGGTTATCTTGCCTATCTGACATTCAGATTCTTCATGAATATAAAGAAGAAGGAAGGAAGAAGGAAAAGAGGGAAGAAAGGAAGGAAGCAAGGAAAGAAGGAAGGAAGGAAGAGGGGAAGAAAGGATGGAAAGAGGGAAGGTAGGAGGGAAAGAGGGAAGGAAGGAAGAAAGGAAGAGCTATAGGGTGGGAGGGAGGTAGTAAGAGAGGTATGGAAGGAGGGAAGGAAGAAGGAAAATTTTATGATACCCCTACTACATGATTGCCAGAATTGTGCTAAGGGCCTTAGAAATATTATCAGCCTCAGCTTCTATAAATAACAGACATAGTTTCAAAATAAAAGTCAGGGTTTATGCTCTTGTGATCAAAGAAGTGCTAGATGTCCAGGCAATTTGGTCCTTTCATAGGTTAAAATTTATTGATGGAAGACACCCTGACCATCACCTAGAAAACAAAAATTGCTAATATGACTATCTGACTATACCTGATTTCCGTAATGTTAGCAATATATATACAATATATCTGATATTTCTCTAATGAAGCATTTCTAACAGCAAAATTTACTCTGAATTTGAGGGAGAAGGCTATATAATGAATATCAACATCTCCCTTCATACAAGATGATTAGCTCTCTCCTTTGGCATGCAGTAGAATTAGCATCAAGTGAGACAAATTCTCACAGATAAAACTAAAATGCAGGGATAGGAAGACTTGATATTCCCACCAAGAAGTGGGCCTATATAGGCCTATATATCTTCATCCTGAGAAAAATCGTCACTTCTCTTATACTAGTTCCTGTCTCACTTATTATTTAAATTACTATTCTTTATTAATAGAATGTATTCATAAGTCTTTCAATTCTTCCCTCTCTTCCCTGCATCACAGAAGGCATCATTTGGGAGACAGACAATGTATATGTAAATTATATATTTTAATTTTCCATTTCTCAATTCACTCTCTGTAGGTAATAATTCCTAAGTTCTTCTTCAAGTATTAAATCTATAGATATGTATAATGTTGTCTTAGTTCTATTCCCTTTACTGTTTATTATCGCATGTAGTTCTTTCTAATTTTTTTCTTTTTTATTAGCCTGCTCATCATTTCTAATAATGCAGAAGAATGCCATTATAATTATATACAATTTGTTTAGCTATTCCTAATTGAGGCATCCCTTCAATTATAAGTTCTTTGTAAACACAAAGAGAGCTGCTACAAATATTTTGGAAAACATAGGTTCTTTTCTTTTCCCACTGTTTTGGGAAATAGATATCTAAGACTATATACAGTTTTATAGTTTTCTGCGTATAGTTCCAAATCATTCTCCAAAAATGGTTGGATCAGTGATCAGCTCTACCAACAATGTATTGGTATGCCCATTTTTGCACATCTACTCCAACATTTGTTATTTTGTCCTTTTATCCTTTTAACCTATCTGATGCGTGTGTATGAGATGATATGTCAGAATGTTGTTTTAATTTCTTTAATGAATTGTGACTTGGAACATTTTTTCATATGCCTATTATGGCTTTAATTTCTTCATCTGAAAATTATTCATATCATTTATCCATTTTTCAATTGAGGGATGGCAGTGACTCTTATGAATTTGACAATGTTCTCAATGCATTTTAGATATGAGACCTCTCTCTGAGAGGTTATTTTTAACACCCCCCCCCATTTTTTTGCTTCCTTCTTGGCAACATTTGTTTTATTTGTATAAAAAATTTTCAATTTAATGTATTTAAAATTATCCATTTTACATCTCATAATGTTCTATATCTCTTGGTGACTCATGCATTTTTCTCCTATTCAAAAATCTGATAGACAATCCCTGTTCTAAATTACTTTTAATATCTCCTTTTATGTTTAGATCATGTATCCATTTTGATCTTATGATAAGTGAATGGTGTCAGATACTGTTCTAGACCTAGTTTTTGCCAAAATGCTTTCCAATTGTCCAAAGAATTTTTCCCCCAAATAGTGATCTCTTCCTGCCCAAACCTATATCAATGTTTTTGTCTGAAAAAGGTTACTACAATCTTTTTACTACTGTTTGTTGTATGTCTGTTTTCTTTCAATGATCTTTCTTTCTCTTTCTTCGCCCATACCAGACAGTATAAATAATTACTATTTCATATTGCAATTTAAAATATACTATTACACCTCCTTCCTTTACATTTTTCATTGATTCTTTTGATAATCTTGATCTTTTGTTCTTCCAAAGCATACTTTTAAAGTTTTCTAGCTCAATAAAATATTTTTTTGGTAATTTAATTGGGATGGCATTGAATAAGTTGATTACTTTATGAAGGACTGTCATTTTGGCGCTTCCCATCCATATAATTAAAATATAGATATGACTTTATTTACATAAAGTTTTATATTTATGTTCATATAGCTTCTGGGTTTGTTTTAGCATTATATTCCCAAGTATTTTATTCTGTGGTTATTTTAAATGGAGTATCTCTTTTTTATTTCTTCTCACAGGATGTTGTTAGTAATATATGAAAATGCTGATGATTTTTGTGGGTTTTTTTATGTCATCCTCCATCTTTGCTAAAATTATTGTTAGTTTCAACTAACTT
The DNA here is from genome assembly GCF_016433145.1 of Gracilinanus agilis. Taxonomy (NCBI): domain Eukaryota; kingdom Metazoa; phylum Chordata; class Mammalia; order Didelphimorphia; family Didelphidae; genus Gracilinanus; species Gracilinanus agilis. The sequence goes on from NC_058135.1 coordinate 264,869,520, forward strand.
TTTAAGTTGTATCTCTAGGACTTTCCACATATACCATCACTTCATTCACAAAAAATAGATAGTTGTATTACCTACCCCTTTGTTCATTCTAATTTCTTCAGTTTCAGTTTCTTTTAATATTGCTATTGCTGGCATTTCTAATACATGGTTAAAAAATATTGGTGATAATGGTCATCCTTGTTTCACTCCTGATCTTAATTGGCAAGGTATCTAGCATATCTATTGTAAATAATACTTGCTAATGGTTTTAGGTATATTCTTCATATCATTTTAAGAAAAAAATCCTCTTATACCTATGCTTTCCAGTGTTTTTAATAGGAATGAATGTTGTATTTTTTCAAAGGCTTTTTCAGTATCTATTGATATGATCACATGGCTTTTATTACTTTTGTTATTAACATAATCAATTATGTTGATATTTTCCTTATATTAAACCATCCCTTCATTTTGGTATAAATATTGTTTGGTCATGATGTATAAACTTTGGATTATATATATATATATATACATATATATATTTATTTGAATAAATATATGTTGCCTAATAATTACTTTATTTTCATCTTCATTAGTGGCATATTCATCCTTTTCACCTTTAGTGCTAGAGATTTGGTTTTGTTCCCTCATTTTAAAAAAATCATATTATTGAGTAGTTTATCAGTTTTGCTTATTTTAAAAAAAACAATTCCTAGATTTATTAATTCAATGACTTTCTTATTTTCAGCTTTATTGATCTCACCTTTAATTTTTAGGATTTCTAATTTGATGTTTAGTTGGGGATTTATAATTTGTTCTTTTTCTATTTTTTTGAATTACACTCCCAATTCACTGATCTTTTCTTTCTCTATTTTAACATAAGTATGCAGAGATATAAATTTCCCCCTATTTTACTGCTTCTGCTATATCCATAGGTTTTGGTATGTTGTCTCATTATCATCATCATCACTTTCTTTAATAAAAAATGTTTAATTGTTTCTATGATTTGTTCTTTAAATGACTTAATCTTTAAAAGATTAAATTATTTATTCTCCAATTAGTTTTTACTTTTGTTTCCATGGTCCCCAATTATTTACAATAAAAAATGTCTCACAGCCTAAAAAAGGATGCATTTACTATCTCTGCTCTTCTATTTAAGTTTATTATTTTTGTACCCTAACACATGATCAATTTTTTGGTAAAGGTGTGATGTACCACTGAGAAGAAGGTAATAATATACCTTTCTTTTCCCATATAATTTTCCCCAGATAGCTATCAGATTTCACTTCTCTGAGATTCTATTCCTCTCCTAGACTTCCTTCTATTTTTTGGTTAAATTTATCTAATTCTGAGAGGAGAAAATTGATAACTCCCTCCATTATGAGGATAATATTCATTATTTTAGTTAAAACTTCTTGCATTTAAAGGGACTGTATATCTACTTCACACATTTTAATGCCAATTTTAAATAAAAAATAATGTTAAATCCTTTTTAAGTAGTAAGCTAGGGGACCCATTGGATACAGTGCTGAGCTAGGAATTAGGCAAACCTGGTATTGAAGGCTGTCTCAGACACTAGCTGGATAACCCTGGGTAAGTCATTTAACGTTTCCAAAATCTTGTTTTCCTCATCTGTAAAATGGGGATAAAAAGAACATTTATTTCTTAAAATTTTTAAAGGACTAAATGAGATAATATATGTAAAGTGCTTGGCAAAACTTAAAGTGCAATATGAATTCTAGTTGCTCATTAAAAATTTAGCTTCTCTCTGTACTGTAAAAATATATCTTTTCCTCTCTAATCTATCTTCACCTTTTATGAGAAACAGTACACTTTACATGAATTAGTCATGAATAATATTTTCTAGGGAAAAAAAGAAAGAAAAAGTGAACCAGGTTCTAACTATTGATTGAGCCCTTGACTTTGAACCAGAAATCATTTCAATTTGAACAATGTTTTCTTAAGCAACTGTATATTATATGCCAAGTACTATGCTAGATGTAGGCACTTATAAAGACAAAAATTGGCCAATTCCTGGCCTCAAGGAGCTTTTATTCCATCATATGACATAATATATATACAAGTAGGTAGCTATTCAGTATAAAATACTGAAAAGTAAATTAAAGTTGAGGGGAGCTTTCCTACTGGGGAGAATCAGGACAAAGACTTGTGCAGGAAATGATATCCAAGTTTTACTAAAAAACTGACATCCTGAATTCAAATCTTGGCTCAATACTTATTGTTTATATAACTAAAGCCAAGCCATTTTATGTTCTAAGCCTGCTTTGTAAAACATGAATACTAATACTTTTTTCTTCACAGAATATCGAGGAGGAAACATTTTAATAAGGTATAATGTAATAATTATACTTATATCTGAATACAGTAAATATTGTACATTTTTATTATTTTTCCAAAAAGTATCAATAAATGAAATCTTTAGAATGTAAGCCCTTTTAGGCTTACTTTTGTTTCTGAAGAACCTAGTATAGTACATTGCATAGAGAGGATGCTAACTTTCTCTCTCTCTGTCTCTCTTTGTCTCTCTCTCTCTGTCTCTCTGTCTCTCTCTGTCTCTCTCTCTGTCTCTCTCTCTCTCTCTCTCTCTCTCTCTCTCTCTCTCTCTCTCTCTCTCTCTCTCTCTCTTTCTCTCTCTTTCTCTCTCTCTCTCTCTCTCCAAAAAAAAATCTTCAAGTTGGAAGGGACTTTAGTTATCATTTAGTCTCTCCTTTTCAATTAACATACTAGGGAACCAAAGTCCAGAGTGGTTAGGTGACTTGCCCTGGAGTCATTAAGTAGGAGACCAATCTGGGATTTGAACTCTGGAATTCTGACTCCAAATCCAATGATTTTACCATTTTACCACAAAACTAAGCTTGCATTATAGTTTTAATGCATTGAATCAGTGCATTATCAATGACCCTAAAAATATCCTTTCTTTTCCCTCTGGCTCAGTTTCCCTAAATGCAAATGAGGGGCTTGGACTAGATCTCCAAGGACAGTTAATCAATCAAGAAACATTTATTAAACAATTTCTGTGTGGTACACCTCATGGGAAACTCTAGGAATACTTGCAGGGGAGTGATGGGGTTACTTGCCCTCACAGGCTTACAACTCAGTGGAGTAGACAACATACAAAAAATACAAGATACATATAGTGAAAACATCAAGGAGTCTCAGAGAGAAAAATACTGGTGAAGGGGTTATACCTCGAAAGGTTATTTTTTTTTAATTTTTTTGAAAGGTTATTTTTAAAATTCTGACATCCACTGATTCTTCTTATATCCATTACCCAAAAAGAAAATATAAATGTTATACCACTTTTTCAAATGGACCCTTTAAGAGCATGTCACATTGGTTGAAAAATATATTTCCAGAGTCTCAGAGGGCCGCTTTTTCCCTCCTCTTTCTTTTTTAATGACCCACTATTTCCTAAACTTCTCTCTTCACAAGAGGCATACCACCTGCTTCTAATCATTTCCCTTCCAGCCTGAACCTGGATATTTTTAATGTCAATTCAGAATAGTACATAAGTCACTTAGTTAATAAGCATTCTCAACAGTGCTTTAGAAATGGAAAGAAATGCTCTCGTTACCCTTCTGCTATGTAGCACGGTCCCTGAAGTATGTATTATTATTATTCTTATTACCCAGTTGCACTGAGCTAATTTTCACTTTGCTAATTTGCAAGCCAGTCAATTCTTGAATTTCCCCTCATCCCATCCTATTTCTGCTTTCTTTCTCTGGGCAATATACACATTTGTAAGACCGTTAGTGTGCGTGTATATATGTTTATTTTACCACACAAAGGGAGAGTTACGTACAAAAATATAAAATGCCTTCATACACATGTAGCTATCTATACACATATATGTATTAATTTGTGTGTACATATATGGAGAAAGAGGGTAAGGGAAGATTGGAGAGAGAGAGAGAGATAAGAGATGGGGGAAAGGAAAAGAAAAGTTAGTAGGAAAAAAAAACAGATCTCCAAAAGCACCAAGGAAGCTCTTAAGGATTTTAAATTTCTTAATTTTTCCAGAAGACTTAAAAGCATATTAATTTTTATGCAAAGAAATGTTTCCATAAATAATTGCCACTCAACTACACTTGTCAAAATAAATATCCAAATTCTGCTCACTTGTTCAAGTAGTGAATTACTTTATTGATGATAATGGTCTCTCTCTTCATTGGCCCAAGCTCACTGAGACAACAGGGTAAAGAGGCACCCTTTAGCGGAATATCAGAGCAGAGGAGAAATGGCATCAGTCATTCACTGACAATTCTAGTAGTGCACCTCTTGATGCCCAGAAAGGATATACTGGCTTGAATCCCTTACTCTGGGTCCAGGTTTCCCATTTCCAACAAAACCTCTTGGATTTGTCATTCCTGAGAAATATTGCTTCCAAACCCCTCTTTGCTTCCCTGTAAGGATGGAATCTTGGAACTTGATTCTTTTGCCCAGGACATGGTTTCCCTTCATAACTAATTACCATCCAAATTATTTGCTACCAAGATATGGAGGCACTGTTCAAAACACCCCTGTTTCTAATTGGCTTTCAGAGATGCAGAGAAATTGTTTAATAATGACCATTTTTTAAACAAGTCCAGATATCCATTTTAATATATGGATTATGGCCATAAACCTTTAAGAGTGTTAAATTTTTTGCTACCCAAAGATTCAAACAATATTTCATCCTTCATTTTCCGTGAATACTTATGAGGATGTATGGAACTGAAAAACAGGAACACTAGGTAGAAGAAAATCATGGTAATGTTTAGAACCATTCTTGTCATCCATTTGACCTTGCTTGATTTTGATGATAGCTTTGTTTATACATTGGCCTGGATATACATTTCCTTCTCTTAACTAAGAAAATTTATGGGATTTGCATTTCTATTCTTTTATCCTTGGACTTTACCAATGTGATATTCCAGGTCTTGATGTAGTATGGAGACAATTGTAGGTTTTTAAAACCTATGTTAATAAGTATAAAGTCTAGTACCTTTTATCTACCTACTTAGAAAGGTTTCCAACATGGAACCAGAGATTTCAATTATCTAAGATTAGCCTAATTATCAATTTATATTATCTAAGATTAACCTAGTTAAGGGCAGAGAACATTATTAGTACTAGATTGGCTACTGGCTGATACATTCATTGGCCAGAGTAAGCAATACAATAGAAATTTAGTGAAATAAACAGCCTAATTCCAACGTGGCCTCCCCTCTATTTCTATAATGATGGTGGAATCGTGGCTGAATTATAGGGAAAGGGGTTGCAGGTCATGAAATTTTAATATAATCTCTAAGTATTAATTAAATGGTCAGAGCACTGAAAGTGAGTGCATCATTCAACAATCAATGATTTGATCCAGTATTAAAAAATCTAAAGCACATAGACACTGACATTTTCACTTTAAAAATAATATACGAATATAAAGAAGTTGCAGCTAATGGAAAGATCACTTATAGGCATTCCTTGGGAAGAAAATAAAAGTATTTCATTGTGAACCCAAAGATAACAATACAAGTGACTTCATAAACTGCTTGGTCTTGACTTACACTAGGCAGGATAGATACAAGCATAAAAATAATAGAGAACATAATTGTGTTTAATGTGTCAACATCTGCTATAAAAGGATGTAGGAGTAGAGACATTTTATGGATAATTTGACAGGACCCTCCTAATCAAATTAACAGATGCCACCATATTCAGTGAAAATATAGAAGATACCTAAGGCATTTAGATGTTTCAGAAACAGAACACTTGCACTGTATAAATAATTTCTTAAAGAAGAAAGACTGAAGATATTCGACATTTTGAGCACTGAATATATACGAAAATAGGAACTGATATGAGTACAGATGGCATACATTCACATATTGATGGGGGAATTATTTCAGAATCGGTTGTACTTGTTCCTTCGGATTATCAATTTTTGATCAAAGGTCAAAATCTACATCAAATCAGACAATGACACGTGAGATGGTGAGATGGTGAGCTTTTGCACTAGCTTCATCCTATTGTTTTTAAACAAGCTGTTGAGTCTGACAGAGAAAATGGATACATCTTTTTTTTTAAAACCATATTTTTATGGTCCTTCAGAGTCCTAGAGGATAAGACAGAGGAAACCTGGATTTATTTGAGTGATGTGTTGGCATACAAACGAACAGATAAAGCTGCAGAGAATAAGCCTGCTTCCCAGATCTATCTCAAGTCCAACTCCTCTTCTGGATACAAGTTCTTTTTGTATAAAAGAAAGCATTCCACGATTTTCTGACTAATTGAGGGAGTGGGGGGGTACTGGGTTACTTTTTTTCTCAGTTTGGAAGTCTAGTGGAAGCCTGATTGCACAATTACTTGGTAAAGGAGCCTTGATTCAGTCTATTTCTAAGCATGGCTGGTTTGCCATCCTTAGGTAGCTTAGTGCACCTCTCTCTCACTTCAGAGAACTCAGCGTATTCATGCCAAGCTTAGTGCTGACACTTGATCAGATGTGGCACGCTATAGATCAGAACTCCAGCACTTAGTGCTTCCACCCGTCTCAGCCTTCCCCAGGCGCTGGAGATTACAGGTGAGTTCATTAGGCATAGACTCAGCAGATAATTATGGAAAGAGAGAGACAAGAGGCTCACAGTGTGAGAGTCTGGTCTGGGTTGTGACCAGATCATTTATCTACATTAATACAGGCAAGGCAAAAGATAATAGGGTCATGGATTTAAAGGTGTAAGGTCCTCAGATATTCAACCTCCTTTAATAGAAAAGGAAACAGATAGTAAAGCAAGCTATATGATTTCTTCCAGCTCATAAACATAATTATAAGTAGAGAACTTCTACAATTTGCACTCAAGACCTTTAGCTACAGAATCAGGGCTCTTTCCACTAAAGCTCATAGAGATAAACTTTCCTTCAAAGTTTCTTATTTTAAATTGAAACAAGAATAATTATTTCCCAGAAGTCTGCAATTATCTAACACATATAACATACATATCTATATATTCATATACCTGTGTGTATATATGTATATTTATTTGATCAGGCATTAAAATGAATTCCTCATAAAAAAGGACAGATCAATGGAAAACAAAGGGTGAAAGGAAATGGAATTTGTAAATATACAAGATCCATTGGGTTAGAATGGTCTCAGAGCAATCACCAGATATGATGGTTAAGAATTGATACCAATATGTTTGCTTTTTATCTTTTAAAAAAATTCTGAGCATTCTTTTGGGAGTTCAATTTTTTTTTCTTCTGAACTACAATGCAGTTCATTGTTAAAACAAACAAAACATACAAAAAATAATAAAGCACCATCCTGAGTGATTGCAATGGCTTCACCCAGCCTGGTCAATTCATCATGGTGAACACACATACAGTCCAGTCTGGGATGGGTTACACATGGCTGCAATTTCAAAGACTGGCAGAGGCATATTTCAACAGGTCCCCTAAATAGTGGGCCATTTTAATTTCACACTACAGGCTTCGAGTGTGACTTCAACAATGACAGCCTCTGCCAAAGGATGAATATCACTTTTGGGTGGTTATCATTACACCAAACTCTGAGATCAAAAGACTTTTGGTAAAGACATCAGGGCAAAAACTCATTGGGGAAGCCGATAGTGTCTTTATTACCTTTTTGGTGCTTTCCTTTCTCTCAGTATTGATGGGGTTTTCTCTGGACGATAACTCCACCATTGACCTTGTTGTGCAAGGAACAAATAAGTTGTATATTCCCAAGCTCTAGTTGACAGCACTGGAGCCTTGATGACTGTACCTTCCCAACCAGTGGGACAATTAAACTCTCATTCTCAGAAAAGAAAACAGAGTTGTCTACTGAAAGTAGTAAATACTGCCAGACTCCTAAATTTTTTAGGTATCTGTCCTGTGTTTTATTACTTCTCAGGAAGCTCGGGTTTTCTGATACTGCTCCACGCACACAGTAACTCAGCACTGAAGTTCCAATTTTGGGAAACTAGTACATTATGAGAAATAGAAATCTGTATTCTGATCTTATGGAGCCTTCAAGGAAGCTGTATTTCACATCTTATCCTACTCTTGCTTCTCACAGTACCAGACACATAATGAATGCTTCCTTCCCGTTGGACCAAAGTACAAGAACTTTTAACTTGATTCCCTACATCATTAGGAGGGCACTGGGAATTAATATACCAAGAACCTACCCAGAGTCACAGAATTAAAGGGTGGTATTGTCAAGAGGGGAAGCTAGGTGGTACTATATTGTATGGAGTGCTCGACCTAGAGTCAGAAAGAGTCATCTTTGGGTCTGAATGTGGTCTCGGACATTTACTACCTGTATGGCCCTGGGCAAAGCACTTAATACTATTTGCCTCAGTTTCCTCATCTGTCACATGAACTGGATAAATAAATGGTCATCACTGTGATGTCTTTGCCAGGAAAACCCCAAACTGAGCCATGACAAACAATGGAACAAAACTAACACATTTCAAGAGAAACTAGACATTATATGGAATCCCAGAAGGAATCTGTGCTTTTGCAATCAAGGTTTTGAGTCAGAGGGCCTGGGTTCAAATTCTTTCAGTGTCACTTTACTTACTTACATGACACTGGGCAAATCACTTAAGCTCTCTTTTTCTCAGTGTCCACATGTATATAATGAGAGAGGGGGATTACACTAGATTTCTTCTAAGGTTCCTTCCAGCTCTTAAAGGATTAACTATGATAATGTTGATTTCCTAATCTTAAAGAAGATAAAAATGAGTCCCAAATCAATGATGTAGTATGGAATGTTGTTACTTAATTCCATCCTTCAATAACTTGATATCGATTGAACCCCAAACATTGAAATGGAACCAACATGCCTACGATTGTGCTAGGTATCGGGAACATAAATACAAAAGGAATTTTATGTTTTAAAAGGATCTTACAAGGGAAATATGATGAGTTTACAGATAAGAATATACCAGAGATAAATATAAATATATATGCATATATAAAACACATATATCTCTTTGACATGTATATATATAAATACACACATATATGTATATAAATATATATATAATACATATATACAACTGATTGGAAATGTGTGTGCATGTTTTCATCTGCATACATTATATGAATGTATATATATGTATGTATATGACATTTGTTATATTTATATATATGCACCTCTTCCATCATAACAGCATTATTTCTTCAAATAATATCCTTTTTAGGTATTATAGGCATACCCGTGGTGCCTAGAAGTGAATTCTATATTATAAATGTAGCTTAACAAAATAGAGTACAAATAGATGGTTTCTTCTCTTTCCTGGACAATATAATCTTAGTTTAATGAATCCTAGGACACCAGTTGTTAATCTAGATCTGAATTCTAGCTCAGTTATTGAGTAGCTGCTATCAATATAGCTGCTTAGTGCAGTGGATGGAAGGTTAGATCTAGAGTCAAGAAGCCCTGAGTTCAACTCCTATTTTAGACATCTTATATCTATGCATTTCTGGATTACGTTAATCCTTTAAAAGCTTTAATTTTTTGATCTACAAAACACGGCTAAGAATAGCACCTTCTTTACATGGTTGTTATTATCCAACCAGCTCCTTCTCCTCAGCAAAATTAGTAAATAAGGATTATGAGGGGGTCAATGATTACCTGGATTGGATCATATAATATATCTCTGACTCTTCTTTTCCTCATTTAAAAAAATGAGTGTTGCCTTGATGGACTAATGGCTTGATCCATGGTACTTGTATATGATGGAGCATCTTTGTGCTGTGAGACACAATGAATATGATCACTCCTGAAAACCATGGATAATTTCATATGAATGATGTAAAATGAAAGAAATAGAATCAAGGAACCAATACTATGATGTCAATGGGAAAAACAACAACAACAAAACCACTCTGAACTGAATGTTGCGAAATTGTAATGAGGACACTTGATTCTAAAAATGTGATATAAGGGGGCAGCTGGGTAGCTCAGTGGAGTGAGAGTCGGGCCTAAAGACAGGAGGTCCTAGGTTCAAACCCGGCCTCAGCCACTTCCCAGCTGTGTGACCCTGGGCAAGTCACTTGACCCCCATTGCCCACCCTTACCACTCTTCCACCTATGAGACAATACACCGAAGTACAAGGGTTAAAAAAATGTGATATAAGAAAGCAGTTGGCAATTTCTTTGATGAGATAGGAAACTAGGCATACTAATGTCATTTTGTGTTGTTAAACTTTCTGATTTTTTCTTTATTTGATATATATCTAGGAATGGGAGTGAAGAGACATTTGGAAATAGAAATAATAGTAAGATAAAATACAGCAATAAAATATATATTTATATTAAAAACATTGGGAGCTGGAATAAATGACTTAAGTTCCTCCTAGATCTAAAGCTACTATCAAAGAAAACACAAGATAATAAAAGCAATTACTTCATAGAGTTGATGTGGGAATCAAATAAGAATTTTTGTTAGTACCATGTCAAACCCATTACCAAGTTCTTAATAAATGCTTATGTCTTTTGTCTTCCATAAAATTAATCTCTACCCAATTTAAAGAGAAGCTGAGGGCAGCTAGGTGGGTTACAGTGGATAGAATAAGGGAGACTCAATTTCATGAGTTCAAATAAAGCCTCCAACATTTACCAGCTGTGTGACCCTGGGCAAGTCACTTAATCCTATTTGCCTCAGTTTCTTGTCTACAAAGTGATCTGGAGAAAGAAATAGAAAATGATTCCACTAACTTTTTCAAGAAAACCCTAAATGGGGTCTTGAAGGGTGTGACACAATTTAAATGATAGAACAACCACAATGACAAAGAGGTGTCCAATCCTGTGGGCACCTCGAATTAGTTACTCCCAGAAAATGAGGCAAAAATGCAGAACAGGCATATTGGACATCACCAGTTGCTGATGCAGAATATCCAGGTCCTACAAGGGACTGACAACACTTGTAAACAGAAGAGTCTCAGAGATACTATATAATGCTTCTCTTTTGAGTGCAAGATAAAAAAGAGATCATAAATTCCTATACTGTATAGACAAACATATATAAAGAAAAGATTCAAATAACAACCATCCCAGCAAACGATTTAATTTTATCCATCATAAAAATTTCTATAGATAATCAGAACCTGTAATTGCCAAAATTAGAATAATCAAAGATTAACGCACCAAAACGAACTAGGAGCTTCCAATGACCAATTTTTTTTTGGCAACACATCTGTGGATCCTCTTCTCCATAAAAGGACAGGATGAAAAGGAGAAAAGGAGAGAATACAGTAAGAGAGAGGTACAGGGCCACTGAAAGAGGAAAGATATTCTCTTGGCATCAAGCTGTTTGTAAATAATTGGTTTCAATTGCAAATTCACATGATTCCCCACTGAGCTTTTCAATCAGGATCCTCCAGTGGACCACAAGTGACCAAAAGACAGTCAGACAGTCCTTCCATGCTTCAGATGTGCTGAATGCCAGTAAGGCTATGATTCACAGAGGCATATTATTATCCTGAGGGAACTAAGGGGCTCTTGATTATTGACAATCTCCCAAACTTTAAGGAGAAAATGGTATCTCTTTAAATTTCATGTCTCCAGTAATCTTTATCATAGCACAGTGCTTGGCATATAGCACTTAATAAATTCATTCATTCATTTATCTATCCATTCATCTTCACATCCCAAACCTATATAGGAGAAGGGACACAATCATGCTTGAGTTAGCCTTCCCCCAGCCCCTCCCATTGCCTGCCATTCCAGAGGGTCTCTGATTGCTCCCAGCATGCTGCAACCTTATTTTGTCAGCCAGCATCATCTTATTTCCTTAGTAGATTCCTTTCTGCCTCTTCTTCCCTGCGCTGTTAATTTATGGTCCATGCCATTCCCAGGGAGCACCAGTCTCATTAAAATCGACTCCTATTGCTTCAGTTCTGTCCATGTTAGTGGGAATATCATCATCACAGTGCACTTGTTCACCCACACCTACTTCTCACTCTTGGCCAACCAGCTGTCAGATAAACATAAAGAAAAGAGGCTTATTAAATATAAAGAAAAACATTTCTCTGCATGATTTTATCATGTTTTCTAACAGAGAAATTATATATATATGTATATATATATATATATATATTTCAATTCCCAGTAGTGAATGATGATAATAAAATGACCTCTTTCTTAATAAAAACAGGTTTTTCTCCAAGTAGTTAAAACTGGTTAATGATTCAACAAAATGTGAAAAAGATGTATCTGAAATAAGAGAAATGCCAAGAAAAAATTTCCTCTTTTACTTATTAAAAGAGGTAGAGAAGTCTTCACATGTATGGAAAACAGAACTGGTAAAGCTTGTAAAAACAGAGTACTTTGGGCAGTGATCAAAGAGAGAACAAGGATGGAATAGAGTGACTTCAAAATTTTAGACCATATTTCTAGGAGTGGGTCCAAGATGGTGGGGTAGAGAAAATATTCAGCTGAACCCTCTTAACATTTTCTCTGAATGACTTAAATACAATTTCTCAAAATGAATTCTGGAGTGGCAGACCCGACAAAAGGTCAGAGTGAAACAATCTTCTAGTCAAAGATAATTTAAAAGTTTGGAAAGTCTTATCAATAAGATACGGGTTGATGCTGGCCTGGAATCCATGTGGAAGAAATTCTAAAGGTGGTACTAAGTGGTGGGGAGAGCAGTTTCAGGAGCTCCCAAGCTACAGAGAATAAGGGTACCTGGAAACTGGTCAGAAAGAGACTCCAGGGGACCATGTTCTAGCACTGGAAACAGGACCAAATATTATTTGGTGACTACTGTCTCTATCCACTAGAGTCATAATTCAAGGACAGGCAGATCAAGAGGAGATGGAAGCCCTGTGGAATTGTATCATTTCTGGTTGCAAGGAACATGGAACTTTGAGAATCAATTACAGTCCCGAGAAATCAGGGATCCTTCATGGGTAAGGGGCAGAGTAACAAGGAAAGCAGGGACCACTCTTCTCCTCAGATCATACAACTTTGGGAGCACCAAAAACTTACAAATCCCCAGAACTAGTTCTGAAAACAGAAGTGCAAAAAAGCCTGAAGCTTAGATACTACTCTCCCACTTATGCTGAGAATAGAGGCCAATGTCAACATAAAGGTCCAGATCAAGAAATAGGGTGAGAAAAATAATAATAAAAAAGAACCCAACTATAAAAAAACTACTATGGGAAGAGGGAAGATCAAGTCAGACATTGAGAAAAAGACAATGAAGCCATTTTCCAGTTCAAAGGATATGAACATTTTTCAAAAGAAGAAATCTAAACTATTAACAGTGTTATGAAAAAAATGCTCTAAATCACTATTGGTTAAAGAAATATAAATTAAACAACTCTGAGTTTATCACCTCTCACCTATCAGATTGGTTGATGTGACAGAAAGGAAAATGACAAATGCTTTAGGGGATGTACAAAAATTTGGACATTCATTCACTTTTCTTTAAAAACCCTTAACTTTTGTGTATTGGCTCATGGTGGAAGAGTGGTAAGGGTGGGCAATGGGGGTCAAGTGACTTGCCCAGGGTCACACAGCTGGGAAGTGTCTGAGGTCAGATTTGAACCCAGGACCTCCTGTCTCTAGGCCTGACTCTCAATCCATTGAGCTACCCAGCTGCCCCCATTCATTCATAGTTAAGTTATAAACTAGTCCAAACTTCTAGAGAACAATTTTGAACTATGCCTTAATAAGCAAGTAAAACTGTTCACACTCTTAGACCCAGAAATATCAATACTAGGTCTGCATTCCAAAGATATTCAAGAAAAGCAGAAGGGGCCTATTTTTGAAAATATTTATAGAAGATTTATTTTGTGGTGGCAAAGAATTGGCAATCGAATGGTTGCCCATCAAATGGGAAATGGCCGAGCAAGTTGTGATGGAATAATATTTTGCTATAAGAAATGATGAGCAGGGTGGTTTCAGAAAAAACAGGGAAGATTAATAGGAACTGATCAACAGTGAAGAGATCCAGGAGGAATATGCACAGAGTTATATAAATATTGTAAGGCTAATCAACTGTAACAGCTTTTCTGATCAAGACGATGTTCTAAGACAATCTCAAAGAAGTCATAAGTGATAATATTCACCTACAGAGAAAAATATGAAGAATTATGAATGTCAAGTGAAGCATACCATTTTAAATGTTCTTTATATTTATTGTTTTATGTATATTTTCTTTTGCAATGTGGCTAATATGGAAATGTGGTTTTGTGAAAAAAATCCAAGAGACTGTAGTACTGGGTAGTAAATTAGTTTATTAATTGACCAGTCAATTACAAATTAATTTAGCAAAATAATTATCTGTTAAAAAAGACCCTCAGTTCTCATGTGAGGATTTGTAAGTACAATTTGGGAGCTAAGCCCTTGTACCCCACCAGACATCCAAGGCATCTCTAATTGGTGAATAGCACATTGAGAGGTAATACATCAAAACTCTCAATACATATCTATCCCTAGGTCATGATGGGCAGTCATGTACATAGTTATGCCCCTCCCCTCATGAGGAAGATTCTAGGTCTCTCTGGTCATGACTTACCTTTTCTAATTATTCTTTTTTTTAACCTTTACCTTCTATCTTAGAATTGATACTATATATTGGTTTCAAGGCAGAAGATCTGTAAGGGGTAGATAACGAGGGTTAAATGATTTGCCCAGGGTCACACAGCTAGGAAGCATCTGAGGTTACATTTGAATACAGGATCTCTTGCCCATAGGCCTGGATCTCAATCCACTGAGCCACCTATCTGCCTCCTTTAATGATTCTTTTTTTTTTAAATATATTTTAAAAATATTTTTCCAAGGTTACATTATTTATGTTCTCTCCCTCCCCACTCCTGGAGCTGACAAGCAATTCCACTCAGTTATACATGTATCATCACTCAAAACCTATAATATTCTTAATGAGAAACTCAAGAATTTAGTTCTTCCATTAGCAAGAACACATCTAAACTAACTCTTATTTACTGAGCAAGAGGAGCCTCATAATATCCCTTTTATCTTTACCAGGATCTAGGATGGGACATTATTTAGAATTCCTAAGAACAAAAGAATGAGTACTGAGGTCAAAGAACTGATCTGAACCCCCTAATTCCAAACCTAGATATAGAAATGATGCAAAATGTTAAAAATAATTTATCTCATTTCCTATGACTACACATGCATAATCAATATCAAATGGTTTGCCTTATCAAACATGGAGGAAGGGTAGGGCAAAGGAAGAGAATTTGGAATTCAAATTTTTTAAGAAAATGTTTATTTTAAAATAATTGGAAAATATTTAATGCATAAAAGTGATACCTTTTCATACCCAACTCTATATGAAAATGGCAATATTTGTGACAATATGTGTCACCCTAGGAAGGTAGAAATGAAAGAATATAAGGCACTCTGCAACTGGGTGTTATCAGATTGCCCACCTCAATGATCTAGAATTACACACAGATTTCCGTCTAGTATTTAAAGCCATCTATAACCTTAAGTATAAGCTTCTTTTCCAGCCTCATCCTGCACTACTACCCTTTCACCACTTTTCAAGGTAGGCACACTAGCCTTTTACCTCTTCAAGTAGAGCACTTCATCTCCTACCTCCATAACTTTACCTAGATTATCTGCAGATCCTTGTTATAATGCACCTTCACGTTCTCTTGGACACCCTTGTTTTTCTTTCAATCTCAAATTTAAGTGTTACCTTCTGAAAAAAAGGTGATAATGGAATATCTTCCCATTACACTTCTCCATGAAGGCTTTCTTGTTCCTCCTATTTCCTTGAATTTATCTGCTTGATGCTGATATAAGCACTTGATATATCCACCAATAAACTGCAAAAGACCTTATTTAATGCAGGGATTGTTTCACCTTTATATTTGTATCCCAAATAATTCCTGGCAGAGACTAGGTCCTTAATATGTGTTACTTGATCATATACCCCTGTGGATTTCCTGAGATTTAAAAATGTCCTTCTCCAAATCTATGGACATAAATACATCCTTTCAGTGAGCTCAGTTGTCTCATTTGGCCCTGATTGGTTTTCAAACTAAGCCCCAATATCTATTTTTTTTTACTTAATCTAAAGAAAACACAGATTTGAAACTTAGCTCTGTCTCTTTAATTTAAAAAATAGGCAAACCAACAAGGACGAACAGAATGAGAGAGACGGAGTCATTTCACACACACACACAAACACACACATTGGATTTGCCAAACCTTCTTACCAACCCAACACGTTATTCAGCTTCTACTTAAATAGGAGAGAATTGTTAATGGGTAATGATATCAGAGCTAAAAGGGACCTCAAAGAGATTATCTAATTTAACTCTCTAATGTTACAAAGGAGGAAAATAGGTATAAAAAGTGACTTCTCAAGAAAGTAGATGTAGGAAAAAGCTAAAATTCAGGTCTTCAGTCTCCTAACCCAGAGATATTTCTACTATGATGTGTTGCCTCTCAGAACTACCTATTAAAATCATCATCATCATCATCATCATCATCAAAGGACAAATGTCCTGGGCAGAACTAAGGCTCATCAACTTGAAATTTTCTTTATCCTCAGTGCTTGTTGATTGTTTTAGCTAATTGTTTGTTATTATTAATTGCTTACATCAATTCTTTTTTTTTTAACTCTTACCTTCCATCTTAGAATCAAAAGTGCATATTGGTTCCAAGGCAGAAGAGTGGAAATATCTAGGCAATGGGGGTTATGTTACTTGCCTATAATCACACAGCTAGAAAGTGTCTGAGGGTATATTTGAACCCAGGACCTCCTTCTTCTAGACTTAGCTCTCAGGCTATGGAGCCATCTAGCTCCACTCATTTATATAAAATTTCAGAATTTTTGAGATCACTGAAATGGGCCCCTCATTCAAAATATTTAATATTTGCAAGTTAAGATGCCATATGTCTTACTGATTTTGCTAGGCTCAAGGTTACATGCATCTATCTCTATAGGAGTATAGAACACCAGTTCTTCTTACAGATATCCCTAGGGCACATGAGGCTGAGGGACTTGGCACAGGCTTCTCTGTATTAGAGACAAGATTTAGATCTCCATTCTCCTCATGCCAAAGATGACTAGATCTATGCCCTGTGCCAGGCTCCTTCTATTTCCTCCACAGAATGTTAAGATGACTCTGTTTGTAGACTGCATACCATCTACTTCATTGTGTTCTTTTTCTACTCCTCCTGAGAAAACATTTATATTCAGTTTTTTTACTTGTTTCTTCACAATGCAATGATCAAAAATGGCTTTAATTTCTATGTGTGAAAGGCAAAGGCATAGAAACAGAGGCAGAGATAGAAAATTAGAGACAGGAAGACAGATACAGGAATAGGGTGAAACAGAAATGAAAACAGAAAAAAGAGTGAGAAACATAAGAAAGAGAAGGAAGGAGGGAGGGGAAAGATGGGAGGCAGAGAGATGGGAAGAGGGAGAGAAAGAGGGAAGGAGGGAAGGAGGGGGTGGGGGAGACCGAGACAGAGAGAGAGAGAGAGAGAGAGAGAGAGAGAGAGAGAGAGAGAGAGAGAGAGAGATTGAATGATCACCATGCCTGGGAGGTACAGAGACTTTCCATATTACTTCCTGAGCTATCACATTCCACTCAGAAAATTATAATTGATAAGAAGATATACTTGCTATCAAAACTAAATTTGTTTCTTTGCAATTTGTGTTCCTAGTTTTGCCCTCTGAGACCAAACTGCAAGTTCAATCACACTCCCACATGAGGGTCCTTCACATCTTTTAAATCAGTTTATGACATGTAAGTCTTCCCTCTTTGAGACATTAAAATCAGCATTTATAGATTAGAAAACTGAGGCCAAAAATTCAATAATTCTCCTATAAGTCACAAAGCTAGTGACAGAGAAACTATTCAAAACCAAGATTTCCAAATTCCAAACTCTAACCATTATATAATATTGTCTTTCTTAATACATTATGTATATATTTAGAGATGACTATGTTTTCTCTCCCATTTGAATACAAGCTCCTTTAAGAGCTAGGGCTGTTTCATTGCTTTTGTATCCCTAGTATCTAGAACCAAGCTTGGCACACAGGGAGTGGCACAGAGGCTAAACAAATAATTTATTTGAACTAAATAACTCCCACATGTCAAAATTTTCTCTCCTAATGCAGGTCAGTATATTCTCTTCAACATTCAGTCTTATAAAGTTGACTAGAGGGCACTGAGATGTTCAATGACTTTTCCAAGTGTCAACTAGGTTTTTACAAGTTTCCAGTTTGCCCCTGCTCACAGAGAACTCACTCCAAAGGAAGTCCCAGACTTACCTGTTTCCAAATGAACAATAGACTTTGAAGTGTTTGGTGCCCCCAATTTGTGTGGGACTAGTGGACAGAGTCAAATTTTAAGTAGCCTTTTTTGTCTTAGTAGCTTCTCCCATTGTATTAAAGTCCTCTCCCAGGAAGTCCAGTTCTTAGTTTGACACTTCCTTTTGTATTTATTTTAAGACTTTTCCCTGATACCCCAGCTGCAGGCTGCAACCTCTTTCCCAATCCTGTCAATGTATGTTTGCTATACCAAGTTCCCCAAAAGATATAAAAGATTCCTAAGTGCTATTATTCTTTGGAGAATCATCTTGAGTGGTGATCCTTCCAGAGACATTGTCTCCAGAGCCCCAGGGTTTGGACTCTATGTAGCCTGGGGCAGATTTGGACCTATCTCTTTCCTGATTAAAGACTTGGTTTTTGCGAACTACTTTAGTAGTTCTGTGTTATTTCCAGGTTAACACAAGGTCTTATGGTCAATATTTTGCCTGGCACATAGCACATACATAGTTTGTCCTGTGTCAACTTGTGTGTGAATTGGATTTAAATGTCAGAGCTACACAAAACCAAAAGCCTCACTTGTCCAGAGGTGATACAAATATGAGGATGCCAGGAGATGGCTCAGAATACAATGGATGACATTGGTGTCTCTGATACTTAATCAGATTCTAATTGTTCCATAGTGCCCACTTCAGCCCCTTTCATGGCTGTTGGAACAAATTGTTCTCATCTATCCATTCTGCCCTGGGAAAGTCTTCATATGCTTGGGGCAGACACTCCCTTAAGTTACTAGTATTGATTATCTTCAACTTGGTTTAGATTACCTACTGAGAAGGTTTTTCCTGGGTGTGGACATTGTACATATTGATACACAGTAGGTGTTTAATAAATGTTTATTGATTGACTAACAGTTGATGAAAACTAATAGGTGAGATTCAAGACAGGATAAGAACTGTGAAGATGGGATTAACTCTCCCCTGCCCTCTTTTAGGTGTAATCATGCCACATTTCCTTAAGTGAGGGGAGGTCAGTAACCCATATGCTAAAGTGAATGACAACTCAGAAAAGACTGACTGCCCACCACAGTCTTAAAATTCTAAAATTGTGACTGGTCCCTGTAAAGTGGAAGGAAGGCACAGGAAGTGACATAAAGAAGGGTCTTTAAAAGTAGTTGCAACTTCCTGTGACCAGCCCTTTCTCCTTCAAACTTGGCCTTAGAGGATCTCCAGCTTGGAACCTTGGACTGTTTCTGGTAAGACTGCTCTTGAATTTTCCCTTTGGACTATCACATGGGTGAGTGGGAAAAGCTCACTTTCCTTTCCTGACTTCCAGAGAGATTTGCACCAACTAGCCCACCCCCCCTCTTTCTCCGAGGCCATGTGGGTGGTACCTAATCTATCTCTGGGCCCTCAGGCTAGGCTTCTGGAGCTCTGCTGGAGCAAAGCCAGGTGCAGGAGCAGATATCTAACTCTTTAAGTTAGATTTCTTTCTCTACCCTCTTCCTCATTTCTCTCCTTTCACTTTCCCCCTCTATTTTATAAATAAATACTGCTAAAAAGTCATCTGACTTGAGATATATTAATTTTGGTGACCATAATCTCATATATTTAGTCCAAACTTAATTTTTTTAACCATTACAGAACTTATTCTATATCCCTACTGTAATGGGGTAATTTGAGGAAAGGTGTATGATACAAGGGAATTTTGAAAGGAGGTTATCAGGGATTTATTAAGATAGTAAATCTAGGCTACAGGTAGGCTGGAATAAGGAGATTCAGGATATACTAGGGCTGAAGTCAGGAGTTATAACACAGAAGGGAAACAGAGATCTTCAGGGAGAGGAGAAATTAAACTAAACAGACAAACAGCAGGCTTTACAGACTGGGACTTAGACTCAAACACAGGCTGAGGGAAATAGACTAAACTGAAATTAACAAACAGGGTTTAGTTAATTTCACAGGAAGGGACTTGTTTTGAACTTACACCTTCCTTCAAGATGGATACCTCAGCTTCCCTTTAAGCCCAGAGTATGTTGGTTCTTTCCCTCTTCTTCCCTCTCTTAAATAACGAACAGACAAATTATACTAATAGGTCTGTTGAAACACAAAAGGGTTTATTATCTTTAAAGGATGATTTGTCAGGAAAGTGGATTGAGGAAAGCCCTAACAGTTGTTTCAGGAACTTCAGGTGGGGGAAGGGAGGCAGAGATGGAGTCTGAGTAAGGACCTGCCATTAACTCAAGCTCACAAAGTGCTCTTGATATCTAATGGGGATAAATGATGACTGACTAGTTTCTTTATATTTAATATTGTCAATATAATTAATCCTTCACAGATTTGAACTCCTCTCTAATTACTCTCCTTATTAACTCCACGGACATATAAGGTAAGGGAGGGAAGGTAGGAAATAATATTGGGAAGGAAGATATAAAGGGTTTATCCAAAATAAAAATTTCTTAAATAAATATTTCAAAGCTAGGCTAAATTTCAATACTACAGATAGGTAAGGAAGCAGCTTGGCTGGTCAGACAACCTCCCTCCACGGGAGACCCAAACCAACTTTCTTTTTCCCTCATGATTCCAAACCCCTACCTGCTTTTAGAACTCAGCCAAAGCTTGAAAATACTATATGACCCCCTCTCTCTATACTACATAGACTGATGATAGTAGTAGGAAACCACATGAGGAGAATTTTGAGATACTGGAAAAAGCAATGTTTTTGGAATCAGAAAACTTAGATGAGAATCCCAGCCTCAACACTTACTATCTACATGACTATCACTGGAAAAAATATTAATGGGGGTATCTCCGTGGCTCAGTGGATTGAGAGTCAGGTCCTGAGCTCAAAATCTGACCTCAGCTACTTCCTAGGAAAGTCACTTAACACCTATTGCCTCACTCTTATTTCTCTTTTGCCTTGAAACTAATACACAGCATTGATTCTAAAATGGAAAAAGGGATTAAAATATATTTTTTAAGCATGGGAATACAAATAAACTTTTTAAAGCCCCCTCCCTAAGGGACCTTGCAATACAATGAGAGAAGCAAAATGTGTATATATGAATACATGATAGAATATATAACGATAACAAACATAATACATAGACAAAGGAGAGATGAAATTTGGAACAGTAGAAGTGTAGCACAGGACTTCATCTGAGACTTGAAGAAAACCAAGAATTCTGAGAGGTAGAGGTGAGGAATAATGGCATCGGAAGACTGGAGCATATGAACACAAATGCAAACAGATGGGAAATGAGGCATTGCATGTATTGGGCAGTGATTAGACAACTACAGCTATAACTCAGAATGGGAAAAAGGAAGGGTGAAAAGATCAGAAAGACTAGAAGGGGTCAAGTTATGAAAGATTTTAAATTGTAAATAGAGGTTATATTTGATCCAATTAACAAGAGGGGCCTAGTGAAGATTGTTAAGTAGGGGAATGACATGATCAGGTCAGTGCTTTAGGAAAAATATTTTGATAACTGAGTGGAGACTAGACTGGAGGAGGAAGAAGCTTCAGTGAGAAGAGATGGAGCAGTAAACCATCATCATAGTGCAGGAAAGAAGAAATGAGTGACTGGATATGGGTAATGACTATGTAAATGGAGGCATGTGAGAGATGTTATGGTAAAATTAACAAGAAGAAAATAACTTTATCTAGAAGTTCTCTCATCTTTAAGATGTACTAGATGTCTGCTAAGATCTTCTTTCAGTTCTAAGTTCATAATCCTCCTGCATCTCCCCCCCATCTCCTCTTCACCCCAAGCTGGCAGGGAACATCATCCAGCATGGTCTTCCCATGAAGGTGAGTCTTCCTGGGATTCACTCCAAGGAAACTTATCATTAGAAAAGCCACAAACTGGTGGTAATAATTTTACACACAGAATAGAACCACAGCCTGGATTTTCAGGAAAGCATTACTGTGAAGGGCAAGGGGAGGTTTCTAGTGCTCTCATCAAAGAGTCTATAATGCCAAATGCAATTGCCCACCTTCTATCTCGGAGTCAGCCACAGAGCTGGCCATTGTCCAGCCTGGAGGGCTGCCCGATCTCTCTGTCAAACCACAGGGAGCCATCTCTCATTGCTATGTAAACTTACCCTCCCTTCTCTGAAACAGAGGAGCTCCCTCACTTACAGCAAGTGCTCCAAAGCCTCTTGGCTATAAAAGCAAAGAAAATGCACTTTAAAATAATCAAGTGCCAACCAGTTCAGTGTGTAATCATCTTAAAGTGCATAAAAGCTAAAGCATATGTAAGGATCTATGGATAGCTTTGACCTGGTCCTTCATTTACACCTTCTGTACCTCCTCCCTTACTTCCCTCACCCTCAGAGAATAGCAAAGTAATTCAGTCAGTGTTTTCCTTCCCTCTCCTAACAAAGGAGGAATCAGGTCCCAGCTAGAGGGTCATGCTGAAGTCCTCTTAGTCCTTGACACAACTCAAATGGATGCCAACGAGACAGGGATACAGTACAGGATTTTTTAGAATGGAAGAGCCCGTTGGATCTTTTTTTCTAGAAAGAGAAAGAATAAGTTAATGCATATTTCCAAAACTGAATCTCATCCTTCTGACTCTCTCTCTCTCTCTCTCTCTCTCTCTCTCTCTCTCTCTCTCTCTCT
>NC_058135.1:264892468-264901836 GCF_016433145.1 Gracilinanus agilis
CTCTCTCTCTCTCTCTCTCTCTCTCTCTCTCTCTCTCTCTCTCTCTCTCTCTCTCTCTCTCTCGTTTCTTCCATAGCATAGCATCCTCTCCAAGCCTCATGTATATGTAGAATCTAGGAGGGCAAGAGCAGGGGCTGGATGCTAGGTGTCAGGGAGAGTATTCTATTTGTAAGGCATGACCTCACAGCTGCCTGTGCAAACAGGAACAGATTTACACGCAGAAAAAGACACAGTTCCTTTTTTCTGTTCCCTGGTAGACCTTGCCACTCTGTAAATGGTAAATCATTTCTTCCTATTCAGCCACATTGCTGCTTCTCAATTGCTTTACAAAATCAATGCAATTTCTATATGTGTCTCTGTACGTAGGTATGTGTAGACAGGCATATTTGTTGGAGTTGAGGCTAGCCAGATACAGTTTTTCTTCCTCCTTAATAGTTGATGTGAGCTAATCCAGTCTAAGAACACTCTCCCACCACCACCCCCAGACAACTGAGTTGCCATTAATAAGACCAATGAGAGCAACATTTGACATTTATACAGCCTGAAGGATTCTGAAAGGTTTCACCAATTACTGAACAGAGAGTCCCCAAGAGCCACAGCTCCTGGCATCCCACAGCCCACAGCAGTCTGGAGAGAGATTTTGCCCAAGGGCATGTAGCAGATGCCCACTCTTTTAAGGCATGCACACAATGCCCATCTATTACTCATTCCCAAATGGATGGGTCAGGGTTTCAGTTTTTAAAACTGTATTAAAACGCCCCCACTGCCACCCCCCACCCCCACATAGAAACTCATATGCTAGTCAGTCTTCCTTGGAAGCCTGAAAGGAATCCTGATTGTCCAAATTGGATTTCCAGCTAGGGCTGAACACTCTTAAGAAGGTTAATCATCACCTGGTAGGCTCTGAGACAAATTGAAAGCCTTTGGATCCTCTCTACAGCAAGCCCAATCTGTGTACAGTGGTTTGATGTGACTAAATTTCCAGATATAAGCAACGAGAATCCAAAAATCTATCACCCTATGATTTATCCATATCATAAGGGAGCTGACCCTGAAAAGTATTTAAACGGGGAGGATTTCAAATGGCCTACAACATTCACATATGGACAGAAAATCAATAAGTGCTTCAAGAAATCATATAAACCTGTTGGTTCATAAAGAATGAAGCATGAATTTGGTTTGGTGGGTTGCGCATAGTCTACTTTATCACAAGCAACCCAGGCATCATTTTCTTAGGGGAAAAAAAATTGAGGAATGACAGGAATAAGGCAAAAAGAAAAATAAGAACAAAAACTTTTGGTTTCTCTGAATCATTTGATTAGCCAGAGACATTTTGCTACACAGACAAGCTGGTTCCATTGATTGGATCAAGACTGTTTTACTTAAATGCAAATGTAAATTAAACCAGAATCCCTACCCCTCACTCACCACCATCATAAAAGAATTCACTTACCTAGAGACCAAGGCATCCCAGTTCCTCCCCACTTGTGTGAATTTAGCTTTTACAGGAGGCAATTTGCCTTTTTCAGGCTGACAACGTTTAGGAAGGTTGAATGCTTAACCTAATTTTTTGTTGATTCAATTCAGGACTAATGAATGCCGCTCCCCCTCCCCACCCCCCTCTTCTGACTTGGGTTACTAAATAGTGGACCCTCCTGATTTGCATTCTCCATTGAAGCCCAAGGCAGTCTGGCTGCCAAGGGGGTATCATGTGCAGAGTTCTCAGACAGGTGCTATAGTTCATTATCATAAACATCTGTGGAGACCCAAACCAGGTTCCTGTAGCTACTAAATAGGCATGAGAAGAGAAAGGTTCTTCCTGAACCTCCAGCCAGGCACTGTGACAAAAAGTATTTGCAATCATCTTTGCAGATATGCATACATTGACTCCTGAAGGTTAACTGAAACTTAACAGGCATTTTGCATAATTCCGTTATAAATATGGATCTACATGCAAATTTGAAAGGAGCCTCTCTGGGAGGATTCCCATGTCCCAGGATGCTCTCAGATGATGGGCAACACCATCTATCCTGGAAACAAAATCAAAACAAAGGAAAACTCATTTATTGCCCAAACTATGGAGGACAGTGGGAGCGTTCCATTGTTAATCAAATATACTCATTAATATCTCTCTAGAAAGGACAATATGTTCGAGATGGGTGGGCAAACTGGCTAACATATGTCACTTCCTGGATCAAATAATATATTTGTAGAGCTCAGTGGAAACCATAAAGAACTATATAAATGTTAGCTTTTATTATCATCATCATTATTGTAATGATCTTCATCACCAATATTAATTCAATTAATTCAGCTAGCTATGGGGATTAGACAACTGCTCCCATCCTCATTAACTGCTTTGCCCCTGCCCTCAAGGGAGCTACTGGGTCTTTGGAAGAAAAAAATCAATTGACTCCATAGTGGTGGGTGATGGGAAATGACTGTCTATGGTCTTCAGTACACAGTGATCTCTCACCTATGGTAGGAGTTAGGCTCCAGAGACCCCAGCAATCAGTGAAAATTTGAGAAATAGCAGCATTATAATTATTTTATTATTTATATATATTTTAAAGCTTTATATACCCTTCCTACTCTCCTATAAACCTTTTGCACACTTTTATTAAACTTTCCCACACTCTTATGAACACTTCATACACTCTTAAACACTTTCTACACTCAAACCTATATAATTTTATCAACATATAAAATTCTATTATATTTTACATAAGAGTGTATTATTATATACTAAATTATATACTATTATATAATTATATACCAATATAACAGTACTCACCAGTGAAGTACTATATCACAACTTGAATGAAAATCCTGTGATATAATGAAAACTCTATGATACAGAAGTAGATTTTTTTAAAACCCACAATACAGTGAAGTCGCAATAAGTGAACCACAATATAGCGAGGCACAACTGTACTGCCAAAGTCATAAGTCAATCAGACCAAATCCCTTCTCAATTATACATGAAGAAACTAAGATGGAGAGTGACATGCCCAGTGTGCCATAGCTATTAAATGTCCAAGGTGGAATGTGAAATCACTTCCTCCTGATTCCAAATTTGGTCCTCTACCTCATCCTCTGAGAATTGATCAAATGAGCCCTGAGAGGAAAACCACAAGGTATAGTCCTCTTTTTGTCATTGGTTATCCTAGTTTTATCATTGTATGGCTTTGAGGAAGTACATGGACCGCCATTGACCTTAATTTCTTCTTGTGTAAAAAATGACACAGCTGGACTACATAATCAGAGCTGGAAAGGGACTTAGAAAATACATGTATAATTTTGAGGAAGTCACTCGGTAGCAGAGTTTTCTAATTAGCTAATTGAGGAAATGGGATCTATCAAATGAAGTCTACGGAAAATATATGCATACATACATGTATGTGTATACAATTTTGCATATATACTTACACATTTGTATGTGTGCATATGTTCATATGTGTGTTTATATATAGGTATGTGCATATATAGTATATATAAGAAAGGATGTTAAATTTGATTACAGGACTAATTTTTTAGAAATAGAAATGCCTTTAGATGTAATCAAGTTAAAAGTTCTAATGTTTAAAAAATATGTTGAATCCCAAAGAAATTGGCTTCTTTTGATAGATCCCATTTTCTTAATTCATTAATGAGAAAACTGTGCTACTATGTGACTTCCTCAAAATTACAGTTAATTAGTAGCAGAATAGGAACTTGAATGCAGATCTTAGAATTCAGTCCCATGTGCTTTTTCACAAATTTGCTACATCACAAATTTTAAAAATAACTTGTCAGGATTTTATATACATAATGTATATGTGTGTAACATGTATGTATGTGTGTATGTATGATTTAGAATTTAGACATAACCAACCCTTTTACTTTAAAGATGCCAATAGAAATTAAGTGATTTGCACAAAATCACACATATGTGGCAGAATCCTTTTCAAATTCAGTTCCTGTGATTTCAAGTTAAAACTCTCTGACAATCAGCAAAATTCATCCACTTTTGACATGCTAGTTATGTTGTATTTGATACATTTCCTGAATTTCTCCAGCCCTGTTCTGATTACCAAAGACATTAACATAAAAACAAAATCTTGGTTGGAATTCATCTGTTTTTGCTGTTCAATCTACTACCTGAAGTCTTGGTTTTGTCACATCATAATTAGTTTCTATGGAAATG
Source organism: Gracilinanus agilis (assembly GCF_016433145.1). Lineage (NCBI taxonomy): Eukaryota > Metazoa > Chordata > Mammalia > Didelphimorphia > Didelphidae > Gracilinanus > Gracilinanus agilis. Next base: position 264,896,655 of record NC_058135.1, read on the forward strand.
ATTATGTCATCAGAAGCCAGAAATCTGAATTCTGTTTTCATGCAAATATCTTTTCAATAGGAATGAAAGGAAGAGAAATACAATAAACAGAAATATTTAGTCACCACATCTGTGATTGGTATGGGGAGGAGAGGAATTTAAAAAGAATGAATGTTCTTGAAAATGCTTTTCTATCAAACTAAGACATGTCAGTCTTTAAGCAGTGTGAATATTTACTGACAAAACCTTCAACTCTTGGCATTCTCCTTTACTCTCTCATGTCCAGCAGAACTGGAGAGAAGACGTTGAATTATCTTTGGACATTGGCAAATGAGGCAAAAAATTGCTTATGGATATTGGGGTTGTTTTTAGTGAAATCACTGAATCCATGATTAATGTGTTCACGCAAATATCATCTATGTCCTGGGACATAGATAAAAGTTGGTTCTTGTATGTGGGCGAGTATGGATGGTAGATAGGTGGGTATCTACACTCCCCCCTTGTTAGCTTTCAATGGTCCCAATCAGCTATTCACTCACCCCCATCCCAGGTAAGGGAATAAACTCAAAAAGGTTCCCAAATGGCAAAGCTATAGTGGGGATACTGAAGGAAGGTATTGGGGTTCAGTTGTGACCCTAATGGATGGGATCCCACCTTCAGAGCCAGCACTATGAAGAATAGCCTTCCCACATGGTGTTTGATATTCTTCTTCCCCTCAGCCACAAGATTAGTCTTCCTCCCCTCCAAGTAAAAGCCCAAACTACCACTAATGAACTAAGAAAGATTTATTATAAGGATGAAGGAATTCAGGATAAGAGGGTGAGGGATGTTTGAGGATTTATGAGGAATTAGGGTGCAGGGATAACTTATCTATCAACTATGAACCCCCACAACAAGAGAGCAGTTCTGGTTTCTTCTATAGCTTGGACTCAGAAACTGACTCTCCTTCCCCTCACAATATCCTATCCTTAATACTATCTAACAAACAGAGGGATAACTGCAAGGAAGGGGCAGAAGAGGGATCAAGGAAGGGTCTCCCAAGTGCCCTCTCCCTCCAGAGTCCGGGCACTACGGCCAATTATGGAGCACAAGTCTTTCGGTTTATTCTTCGTTGGCAATGAAGTCAGAAGAAAGGTTTTGCTGTTGAAATCTCCAGATTGCCCCTGAATTTTGGGTTCAGAAGAGCTAAATTCTTGTCCAGAACCTCCCAATCACCATCCACCCCCAGCCCACCAGAAACTTGAATGTCCTTTCAGCAATCTTTGTCAATTGGCTGTTGGCAGTTTAGAATCTTCAGAATTTTCCCCAAACTCACTCCTTCACTGTCCCCTCCCAAAAGGAAGTCTCTCAGAGTTCCATGGGGTCTGTATCCAGTCCCTTCCAAGATGAGTGCTTAGTGATCCTTGATTTACCCCAATTCCACACTTACAGATTCCCCCATTTTTGTCTTGTGGATCGATCGTCCTCCGGAGGATCCACGTATTTTTAATCTAATTTACTTATCTATTCCCTTTCTATTCTTAATTCCTCTTCCCCACCCCCCAGAAAAATTAAAAAAAAAATCCTACATTTATCTTATCCTATATTAATGCTATTCTTTCTACACTTTGCTAAGGTGGGCTAAGAAAAGTTGGGAAAGGAAAGGGAGAGGGATACAAGGTTCCAATGCACATTTCTTACACGTGAAACAATTTTGTATCAATGGACTTTTCCTAATGAATACAAAAGTTCTGTTAGAGAAAGCTTTGATTAAGGAATTTCTGGGTTTCTTTGGAATATTGAGAAAGGAATACTAAAAGTTCTAAAAGCAAACACTTCAGTGACTGGATGAGATGGAATGGGGAGGAAGAGCTAGTCCCACCTCTGTGGGACTCCTTAAATTTTATGTGATCATAAGGAAATCTTTTCACCCCCATGGAACTCATTTTCCTTATGTATAACATGAGTATATTGTACTACATGATGCCCAAGGACCTTTTTTCAGTGGATATAGTCTATATCAGTGGTTCCCAAACTTTTTCGGCCTATTGCCCCCTTTCCAGAAAAAAAATATTACTTAGCCCCCAGGAAATTAATATATTTTTTAATTTTAATAGCAATTAATAGGAAAGATAAATGCAACTGTGGCCATCACCACCCCCCCTGGATTGCTGCAGCACCCACCAGGGGGCGTTGGCACCCACTTTGGGAATCACTGGTCTATATTATATATTCTCAGGTTCCTAATAGTTATAATGTTACTTGTTCCCTTCTTATCCTAACAGTCTGTTTTCCTCATTGAAAGGTCTATTTCAGATATAACATTCAATGCTCTTGAAGTCATTTTGAACTCTCACATTCTATAAATTATTTTAAAGTTTTCCCTAGCTTTGGCCTTCTATATTTTCTAACATAACATATCTTATAATACCATTAACTTATGCTCAATATAGCTTTCTAGCTTTGGTATTGTGTGTTTTGTGATTTTACTTGTGAAATTTCTGATGCTAAATCCACTTGAATTAGAGATTATGTGGAGAGAATGCTAGGCATGGAATCAGGAAGACATGAACCCAAATCTGCCCTCAGACACTTTATTTGTGTGACCCTGGGCAAGGCTTTATCCTTTTGGTCTCAGTTTCTTCCTCTGTAAAAGAAGTTGGAGAAGGAAATAGGAAACTACTCTAGTATCTTTGCAAAGAAAATCTCAAATGGGGTCACAGAATCAGATATGATTATACTAACTAGACAACAAAAAGGAAAAGGAGGAGTGAGTGGTTATGTTTAATATTAAAGGGTATTTGAATGGTTTCATTATAAGAAGGAGAAAGTTCTAAGAGAAAATCCAGTCGTTTTAAACAACCACATCCAAATACCCAGTTTGACCCTTGATAATTTCATTAGCTTTCTGTACAAATTGGCATGACCAAAATGATTATTTTTACTCTCTGTTTAAAACCAGTACTTTTTTCAATAGGCTACTTAATATAGAAATAAACATCTTACCCAGTACCCCAGTACAAGTGCCCCTTCTGACCTCCTTTAAAGAATATTTGAGTTTAGAGGCAGCAAGGTGGCTCAATGGATAGAGATCCAATCCCAGAAATGGGAAGTTCTAGGTTCATATCTGGCCTCGGCCATTCCCTAACTCTATGACCCTGGGGAAGTCTCTTAATTCTCATTGCCTATTCCTAACCACTCTCTGCTTTAGAAAACCAATACATATTATTCTAAATGGAAAAGTTTAAAAAGAAAAGAATATGTTCTAGCATAGCAGTTTTTTTTAAATTAAAAAATGGTTAAACCCTTATCTTCTGTCTTAGAAATAATACTAAGTATTAGTTTCAAGGCAGAAGAGTGGTAAGAGGTAAGCAACTGATTGAGCAAGTTTCTGAGGTCACATTTGAACCCAGGAACTCCCATGCCTGTCTCTCAATTCACTAAGCCACCTACCTGCTCCTTAGCAAAATAAACTTTAAGTTAATGTTAGGTAAATGCCCATTTTCCTAAAATATATTCGAAACTTACTTTGATCAACATTTTACGATATAAATTATATCAATGAGTCAATCAGTCAAAACTTATTAGGCACCCACTATGTACAAAGAGAAAACTGGAGCCAGTCTGTAGCCTCATGATTACTTAAGAGACTACTATATAGGCAACAGAACTAAGAACTAGAAGAAAATACTGAGTTCATCAATCCTTAGATATTTCAGATGACCAATTAGCTTCTTGGGGAGAAGAAATGCTTCAAGTTCACAAACTAACTGTTGTCAGAGATGTGGATAGATATCTTATCACATGGCTCCCTTATCAAATGTCCCTGGATCCCAGGTCATTCTCTGTTGTTAGGTATACTTTGTTCTGGGGATGGAGGGAGAGAGAGAGTCTTAATGCCTGCCTCAATTTGTCTCTATGGCATCAGCCTTCTTTCACATGCTCACCCTTCAATAACTAAGACAATCATCCTGTCCTCCTCACTCTTCTCTTTTCCAGGATAAATATGACAATTTCCTTCAACTGATCTGGATTTGACATGATCCAAAGGCTTGTCAGTATCTTGATTCTTCTCCTATCCCTCTTCCATGGATTATTGTCTCCTTTCTAAAATGTGCAACACAGAACACAATTCCTCAAGCATGTTCCGACCAGTTCAAAACAGCATGGAATTATCATTTGCTTAGCTCTGGATAGTGTAATTGTCAATGGAATCTTGGAATTGATTCCTTCTCCCACCTCTGTCAATTAAAAAAAATTCTGTAGGACACAATTTGACTCAGTTTTATCTGGTAAACTTTTAAAACCCTTAGATTCCTCCCCACCCCAAAATAATATATATATATATATATATATATATATATATATATATATATATATATCCCTTCCCTATTCTGAACATAAAAGCCTGATTTCTTGAATCTGAGTATAAACCTTTACATTGGTCCTGATTAAACTGGATCATATTAAATTTGGCCCAACTAGCCAGCCTGCTTCTTTGCTTTAAGATAACGTGGATGAAAAATTCTCAATAAATATTTAATCAAGAACTTACTATTACTCTAAAGGAATTAATACAACTCCCCAAAGAGTTTAAGATAAGAGAACAGCTGAAATAGTAGGGCAATCTGGCTCATTAAAAGTTTAATAATGATTATAATTACAGTGACTATAATCAGATAGAAATTCATTCAATGTTAGCATTTTTTCCAAGATAGTGTACTCTTTCCATGGTTTCAATAATGCCCTATGCAACTTTTAAAAAAGGAAGAAGATTTCTTAATAACAGAGTCCATTGTGTATCTTGGTGAAGTCCCTAAATGTGACATTAATCTTTAATGTTCTGATGGCTTCTTTCATTTCCCATCAAGCTATTTCTGTTGTCACAGGGAGGAGTCAATAGGTAATGGTGAAGAGATCTTCTAATTTGTGCCTCTTTAGAATTGAAATGAATGTTTACTATAAAAAATAAATCTCAAATTTACTATATTAAAAGAGTAATTTTTTTCAGTTGTCTTTTACTTGTTATAGATCACCAGAATCACCAGACTCCAGTCTTTGCAAGGAAAAACTAGTAAAATGGTATCTTCCATTGAGGTCATTTGCAGTTAAAGAAATGGAATTGAGGAAAGAGTTTTGAAAGTCATTAAGTGTGCTATAATGGCAGAAAATTCATCTTCAGAGAAGTAAGAACATTTACAAAGAAAAGCACAACATACACACA
>NC_058135.1:264901938-264911870 GCF_016433145.1 Gracilinanus agilis
TTGAACTCTCACATTCTATAAATTATTTTAAAGTTTTCCCTAGCTTTGGCCTTCTATATTTTCTAACATAACATATCTTATAATACCATTAACTTATGCTCAATATAGCTTTCTAGCTTTGGTATTGTGTGTTTTGTGATTTTACTTGTGAAATTTCTGATGCTAAATCCACTTGAATTAGAGATTATGTGGAGAGAATGCTAGGCATGGAATCAGGAAGACATGAACCCAAATCTGCCCTCAGACACTTTATTTGTGTGACCCTGGGCAAGGCTTTATCCTTTTGGTCTCAGTTTCTTCCTCTGTAAAAGAAGTTGGAGAAGGAAATAGGAAACTACTCTAGTATCTTTGCAAAGAAAATCTCAAATGGGGTCACAGAATCAGATATGATTATACTAACTAGACAACAAAAAGGAAAAGGAGGAGTGAGTGGTTATGTTTAATATTAAAGGGTATTTGAATGGTTTCATTATAAGAAGGAGAAAGTTCTAAGAGAAAATCCAGTCGTTTTAAACAACCACATCCAAATACCCAGTTTGACCCTTGATAATTTCATTAGCTTTCTGTACAAATTGGCATGACCAAAATGATTATTTTTACTCTCTGTTTAAAACCAGTACTTTTTTCAATAGGCTACTTAATATAGAAATAAACATCTTACCCAGTACCCCAGTACAAGTGCCCCTTCTGACCTCCTTTAAAGAATATTTGAGTTTAGGGGCAGCAAGGTGGCTCAATGGATAGAGATCCAATCCCAGAAATGGGAAGTTCTAGGTTCATATCTGGCCTCGGCCATTCCCTAACTCTATGACCCTGGGGAAGTCTCTTAATTCTCATTGCCTATTCCTAACCACTCTCTGCTTTAGAAAACCAATACATATTATTCTAAATGGAAAAGTTTAAAAAGAAAAGAATATGTTCTAGCATAGCAGTTTTTTTTAAATTAAAAAATGGTTAAACCCTTATCTTCTGTCTTAGAAATAATACTAAGTATTAGTTTCAAGGCAGAAGAGTGGTAAGAGGTAAGCAACTGATTGAGCAAGTTTCTGAGGTCACATTTGAACCCAGGAACTCCCATGCCTGTCTCTCAATTCACTAAGCCACCTACCTGCTCCTTAGCAAAATAAACTTTAAGTTAATGTTAGGTAAATGCCCATTTTCCTAAAATATATTCGAAACTTACTTTGATCAACATTTTACGATATAAATTATATCAATGAGTCAATCAGTCAAAACTTATTAGGCACCCACTATGTACAAAGAGAAAACTGGAGCCAGTCTGTAGCCTCATGATTACTTAAGAGACTACTATATAGGCAACAGAACTAAGAACTAGAAGAAAATACTGAGTTCATCAATCCTTAGATATTTCAGATGACCAATTAGCTTCTTGGGGAGAAGAAATGCTTCAAGTTCACAAACTAACTGTTGTCAGAGATGTGGATAGATATCTTATCACATGGCTCCCTTATCAAATGTCCCTGGATCCCAGGTCATTCTCTGTTGTTAGGTATACTTTGTTCTGGGGATGGAGGGAGAGAGAGAGTCTTAATGCCTGCCTCAATTTGTCTCTATGGCATCAGCCTTCTTTCACATGCTCACCCTTCAATAACTAAGACAATCATCCTGTCCTCCTCACTCTTCTCTTTTCCAGGATAAATATGACAATTTCCTTCAACTGATCTGGATTTGACATGATCCAAAGGCTTGTCAGTATCTTGATTCTTCTCCTATCCCTCTTCCATGGATTATTGTCTCCTTTCTAAAATGTGCAACACAGAACACAATTCCTCAAGCATGTTCCGACCAGTTCAAAACAGCATGGAATTATCATTTGCTTAGCTCTGGATAGTGTAATTGTCAATGGAATCTTGGAATTGATTCCTTCTCCCACCTCTGTCAATTAAAAAAAATTCTGTAGGACACAATTTGACTCAGTTTTATCTGGTAAACTTTTAAAACCCTTAGATTCCTCCCCACCCCAAAATAATATATATATATATATATATATATATATATATATATATATATATATATCCCTTCCCTATTCTGAACATAAAAGCCTGATTTCTTGAATCTGAGTATAAACCTTTACATTGGTCCTGATTAAACTGGATCATATTAAATTTGGCCCAACTAGCCAGCCTGCTTCTTTGCTTTAAGATAACGTGGATGAAAAATTCTCAATAAATATTTAATCAAGAACTTACTATTACTCTAAAGGAATTAATACAACTCCCCAAAGAGTTTAAGATAAGAGAACAGCTGAAATAGTAGGGCAATCTGGCTCATTAAAAGTTTAATAATGATTATAATTACAGTGACTATAATCAGATAGAAATTCATTCAATGTTAGCATTTTTTCCAAGATAGTGTACTCTTTCCATGGTTTCAATAATGCCCTATGCAACTTTTAAAAAAGGAAGAAGATTTCTTAATAACAGAGTCCATTGTGTATCTTGGTGAAGTCCCTAAATGTGACATTAATCTTTAATGTTCTGATGGCTTCTTTCATTTCCCATCAAGCTATTTCTGTTGTCACAGGGAGGAGTCAATAGGTAATGGTGAAGAGATCTTCTAATTTGTGCCTCTTTAGAATTGAAATGAATGTTTACTATAAAAAATAAATCTCAAATTTACTATATTAAAAGAGTAATTTTTTTCAGTTGTCTTTTACTTGTTATAGATCACCAGAATCACCAGACTCCAGTCTTTGCAAGGAAAAACTAGTAAAATGGTATCTTCCATTGAGGTCATTTGCAGTTAAAGAAATGGAATTGAGGAAAGAGTTTTGAAAGTCATTAAGTGTGCTATAATGGCAGAAAATTCATCTTCAGAGAAGTAAGAACATTTACAAAGAAAAGCACAACATACACACACACCCAAACAAACAAACAAATACTTAATTTTTTTTCTAGATTATCAACCCCAAATAATTAAATTCATTCTGAGATTAATATGCTGATTATTTTGAGACAAACTACTTGTGTTAGGTAGGTTATATTCTTCTTAAGGATATCAATGTCTTTGATTTACCCCAAATACTAATACAAACATGTACATACATACATATATACACAGAAAGGAAAGCATCAGCATCTCTGTAAGTGCATCACGATTTGTTACAGATATGCCTTAGCAACAGGTGTAGTCCAGGAAGAGACATACTCATGCTTTCATTCCACTACTTAGTAAATACAGACTTTAAAAGTTTTCTTTGATGCCATTGTAATATGAAGAGATCTTGGGAAAAAATGGTCAATTCATTAAATGCTTTCCAAAAGCAACATTTATTTGGTGTCCAGGGTTTGCTTAGTGAGCAATGTATTGCACTTCATCGATCCAATAATAATAATAATAAGCCATGTTGAAAAAGACTGGTGAAGAAAAGGGAAAGTGAGTTCAGGGGAACTAAGAAAACAATGTCATGCAAGATACAAGTATGTGAGCTTATTCAATTCAACAATCATTAGGCACCTACTATGTGTCCAACAGTATTATGGGCAAAGGAGATATGCCCCGTCCTTTTGGAACATACAACAAATTTGTAGTTGAGAGGATAGATGTGTACACTGATAGGTAAGGAGAGACAGACAGACAGCAAGAGAGACAGACAGACAAACAGACAGGCAGACACAAAGAGACAGAGACAGAGAGAGACACAGACAGACAGACAGACAGACAGACAGACAGACAGACAGACAGAGAGGGACAGAGAGAGAGAGAGAGAGAGAGACAGAGACAGAGACAGAGACAGAGACAGAGACAGAGACAGAGACAGAGACAGAGAGAAAGAGAGACAGAGAATCTTAAATACAAAGTAATTTATTTTCTAAGGAGCCAAGTGCCTATATCTTTCAAAATATCCTAGGAAAGGGATCAGAAAATCCATGAATAGTAGGTAGTATTAGAGTTGAACCCGGAAGAGAATTAGAGATTCTAAGAAGAATAGGAGAGGAACCAGAGTTTTCCAGGTTTCAGGTAACAGCCAGTTTAAAGACATGGAGCTTGAGATCTATGAAAAAATACACTAATGCTACTTAGACTTGAACACTGAATAAGAGGGTTAATTATATGGGAAAAACCTGTAAAGATAGACTGAAGTAGGTTTTTAAAGAGCTTTAAATGTCAAGCTTAGAAAATGTGTTTTTCATCTAGAGTAATCAAATCTTTAGTGTAGGAGAATGGCTTGATCTGACCTGTTTGTTGGAATCAGATTAATTTCTTCTCCCCTATCATTCAATTACATCCCAAACCCCAATGAGGCTTCCTTAAACATATGAAAGCAAAGGTTTTAATAAGCCAAAATTTGAATTATTTTTTGGGGGGAATATATCAAGCATATCATTTCATTCAATGGTCAACATAACATCACAGAAAAGGCAATAACAGGGGGCAGCTGGGTAGGTCAGTGGATTGAGAGTCAGGCCTAGAGACAAGGGTCCTAGGTTCAAATCTAGCCTTAGACAGTTCCCAGCTGTGTGACCTTGGGCAAGTCACTTGACCCCCAATTGCCCACCCTTACCACTTTTCCACCTAGAAGCCAATACACAGAAGTTAAGGGTTTAAAAATGTAAAAAAGAAAGAAAGAAAGAAAGAAAGAAAGAAAGAAAGAAAGAAAGAAAGAAAGAAAGAAAGAAAGAAAAGGCAATAACATTTGGAAGATCTAAATTTGATTCCTGGCTCTACCTCTTATTAACAGTTCCTAGATTCTACAGGTTCAAACTCAAAGTTATGGTTTAGATTCAGAGAAACAGTTTTAAACTTTATGTCAGGAATTTTTTAAAGGTTCTGAAAATTACAGCTGTCCAGAAGAAAAATAGATTGCCTTACGGAGAAATTGTGTTCACATACAGGTTGGACTAGATTACCTCTGAGGTTTTTCTAATTCAGAGATTCTTTGATTCTGTAATGAAAGAATCATTTTGTAACATGAAGGACCTAAAATAATTTATCTTTAAAGTCTCCTCCAGCTCAGTTACTCTGTGACTCTGAGAAAATGGGTGAACATAGCAGTCAAGGTCTTCAGAGCGTAATTACATGTTTATTTAGAATAAATCCCCCCCAAAAAGGTAATGGCTTAAACCTCCTAAGACTTGATTATTTTCTCCCAAGCTTGGATATATTGGTTCTCTTTCTATACTAATAGTACTGGCAAAATTGTAGCATCTTTTACAGAGATGTAGAAAACACATTTTGCATTAATTCATTTTTTATATAGGAACCACATGTCAAAGACTTAAAAAAATCAGAATTGGAAGTGAACTCAAGGGAATATATACTATAGCCAAAATTTAGAAAATAATTCCTTCAATAAAAAGAACAATTCTGCCTTTGCTTAAAGTCCTTCCATTAAGAGAGAATCTATAACCTCTCAAGGTAACCAGTTTCACTGTGGAATAGCTGAAATTATTAGAAATTTTGTTATTTTCCCCTGCTATAAAGCCCAATTTGACCTTTTTATATCTTTCAGAGATAAACAAATTGCTCCTTCAACTTCTTTATTATTTTCCAGGCCAAGATGTGTGCTATCTTTCTCATACCACTATAAAGCTAGTTGAGGGTAAGGATTGTCTTTCTTTTCCCTATTAGTATCCTCTGCACTCAACACTTCCTTTTTAGCCTTCTTGTGCCCTCTGGTCCTGTTAGTCCAGCTGTCCAAAGTACCTTGCCTAAACTCAGCTGCTCTCTTGGCTGGGCTGTGGATATGGAGAGAGTTGCTGTTGGATTTTTTCATTCAATAAATTGGTGGTTTCTTAAAAAGCAAACAAACAAAAAACAGTGCCTGAAACATGATAGGTAATTAATAAAAGTTTAATGACTACTGGCTATCTACTCCATGAGATATTCTTTGTCCACCATGCCAAGAATGCTTTCCTTCTTCCATTCCATCTACTGACTTCCCCATCTTCCTTTAGGTTTCAACTAAAATTCCATTTGCTACAGGAAATAGAACCCTAACACGTCAATTCCAGGGTTTTCTCTCTTTAAACTATATCTTGTTTTATCTTGTATAGAGCTTTCTTTGTACATATTGTTTGCATGTTGTTTCTCCCATCAGATTATGAGTTTCTTGTGGAAAGGGACTTTTTCCTCCTTTTCTGTCCATAATGCTTAACTTGGTGGCTAGCACATAGATGGTGCTTAATGAATATTGATTGCTTCATAAGAGGCAAAATAGGAAAAGTTCATTACTCTTTCATGTGACAACCCTTTATAGATTTGTAAATAGGTATCAATATTCCCTTAAGTCTTTTATTTCTATGCTGAAGGCCCCCATTTCCTTAAAAAAAATACTCATTGTCCATGAACTCAAGGCTTTTTACCATTCTGGTTGCCCTATTCTAAATATTCTCCAGTACTGAATGGCACCATAGCATATGTAATAAGCATTAGATAAGGCTCAAACCCATAGTCCTTTGCCCCCAAATACAGTATTTTCTTCCCTTTCTACCTACTTAGTCAACTAGTTGAACAGAGCATTTTAAAAAAATCTGACTGTATAAAAATGTATTAATCTCGTTCGTATATTTTCTGTGTTTCTTTTGGAAGATATACTCCTAAATACTTTATTGCATATTTAATTTAATGGGTTATTGCTTACTATCTCTTGTAGAACAAGTTACTTGTTAACTTAGTAACTATCAACTACCTGTTAATAAAAAATAGAAATGCTCATTATTTGTGTGGTTTTACTTTATAATTTGCTACTTTGCTAAAATTATTGATAGTTTCGATTATTTTTAAGTGAATCAGAAAACTGATTACTAGTGATGTGACAATAAGCAAGACTATTATAATATAAGTACTCTTTAGTACTACTTAGATCTCAGTTCCCTTTCATATAAAGTGGTAATCCAGATGCTCATATTCTGTGCCTCAGAGGGTTGATGGCAGTTAAAGATGTTAGATAATGACTTTATCATAAAAGGATCATTTGAAGACCGTAACCTAATCAGAAACTTACATCCAAGTATTGAAGCAAGCATTGGCATCACTTACATTTGGCATCTTGACTATATAATTTCTCCTTTGGGAACCTTCATTTCCTCATTGATAAAGGATGATAATTTGACTTAAAAACAGAATGCTGAGGGCAGCTGGGTGGCAGAGTGGATTGAAAGCCAGGCCCAGAAACGGGAGGTCTTAGGTTCAAATCTGACCTCAGACACCTCCTAGCTGTGTGATCCTGGCCAAGTTACTTAACTCTCATTGTCTAGCTCTTGCCTTTCTTCTGCTTTAGAACCAATACATAGTATTGATACTAAGATGGAAGGTAAAGGTTTAAAAAATATAGAATCCAAAGATCGGATCACCTCTGAGTTCCTATCCTACGCACATAATTTTTTTAAAAAATATTTTCATAACACTCAATAATGCCTTATAGCCTTTTTATAGCCTTGACATTTCAGTCTTTTATTTATTTATTATTTATCATATCCTTTATTATATGGTTCCTACTAACACTTACATTTTGTGACCTGAATCTTTTAGAGACCAAGTGACCAAACTGCAACCCTTGTACCACCTGTGAACCATCCCATTCCCCTAGACTACAGGGAAGAAGTTCTCCCTTTGGGCTTCTGAGCAGAGAGGCAGGTGATGTGAGAAATGTCTTCAGGAACAGAGGAGTAGGGGAGGGGAGCAGACCCCTCTGGCACACACGCCATAGGTTTGCCAACATGGTTCTAGGGTATCTCCATCTCTGCTATTCATATTGTTCTAAGCTTCCTTCCAGCTCAGATATTGCACTTTCTAACATTCCTTTCAATTCTGACAGTTAATGATCATTTTTTAAAATCTTACCTTCTAACTTAGAATCAATATTATATATTGGTTCTAAGACAGAAGAGAGGTAAGGGCTAAGCAATGGGGGTTAAGTGACTTGTCCAGGGTCATATAGGTAGGAAGTATGGAAGGTCAAATTTGAACCTAGGACTTCCCATCCCTAAGCTGGCTTTCAATCCACTGATCCACAGAGCTGCACTGCTTAATGATTCTTTCAAATGACTCTCCAACTTTCTCTCGTCCTTTCAAAATACTTTGGATTTGGACTCAGAGTTAGCAATTCAAACTTCAATGGCAGGTGTAGGAATATAGCATTTTCTTTCTCATGAGTTAATTTTCCCTTCAATTTGTTACTATTGGAAGAATTGCACTAAAAGTGAATCCTTCTCTTTATGAAATGGAGTTACTCTGGAATATTTCTGATCTGCTCAGACTATGGCAACTCATATCATTTAGGAGGACACAATGGGCAATGATGCTTTAACAGCACACATACATGAAGCTAATGACTCATGCCTTGGAAGAGACTCTTTCCTGGGAAATTTCCAGGTAAATGACAAAAAATAAAATAAAGCCCAATACGAATTTCCATGCAAGTGAACATCAGTAATGGATATGGACGTCGTAGTGGTTTATTGCTTAAATAACATGACGGTAGCAGGTGCCTGCATTCCTGATACATTGTTCTGAGACCTCCAATCGAATAGAAACTTTTACAGTATCATAGAATTTTAGAGGTGAAAGAGACTTCAGCAGTTATTTCGTTCCATACATACCCATAAAGGAATTCCCAGTCTGACACTTTGGACAAGTGGTCATTAAACCTCTTTTTGAAGAGCTCCACTGAGAATCACCTATCCCTCTGCTATCTTGTTTCTCTTTTAGTTGACTAATTGTTAGGAAGATGAGTTTCTTTTTTGTTATCATTTTACATCAAGCCTAGATCTGTTTTATTTCCACTTCTACTACTTACTCCTGGTTTTACCCTCTGGGGCCAAGCAGATCAAGTCTAATCCCTGTTTCCCAAGACAATCCCTCAAGTACTTCAAGACAGCTATCTTGTTACCCCAGAGTCTTTCCTTCTGGAGGCTAAAACATCCCTTAGTTTAGCTTTTGGTGACATTCAAATGTCTTCTTAATGAGCAGCTCCAGGATTCTATACTGGAATGTCTAGGGAGGCAGGAGCACGTCTGCGGGTTTGCAATACTTTGTTTGCAGAGGGATTTTCAGAAGGCTTTGGCTAATTGAAACAACTGTTGAAAATTTACTTGGCATTTTTCTTTCTCAATATTTTCAGCCCTGATGAAAATGTTTCATCTCTGAGATGCTTCTCTACTGAGATCTGGCTACTGAGACCGTGAATAATGTATGTGCCCTACTTTATCCAACATTCCCAGGGAGATACTGCCTGGAACCCACTTAAGCAAACACACCCACTGTTTCCTGGCTTCACGGGTTGATTCTTGACTTCAACCCTTTGTGCAGGGTAGTTGGGCAAAAATTTTGACTCCCCTGTGTAGTTCACCCTCGCTCTTTCTTTTTGGAAATTAATGATAGGATTATAGAATTAGTCATAGAAATGAGCTTAGACTCCATCTATTCCAACTCCATTTTACAACAGAGGAAACCATGACAAAGAATGGTGATGTGTCTAGCCCAGGGTTTATTGTAAAGAACCATTGTTGAAGAGTCAGAAGACTTGTGTTCAATTCCTTTATCTTTCATTATTCTTCTAACCTAGTTTCTGATTTCCTCTGGACTTCAAAACCATGCTTTCTCTCTACTGCTGACTCACCTTGGAATTAACCTCAGTATTTGGAGTCTCCATATACATATATATGTATATATACATATATATACACACATAATATATGTATATATATAAATATATACATATATTTATATTTAATCTGTAGTTGAAAAAGATCCCCACATTCATTAACTAGTCTCTTCACAAAGAGCTTCAGTGAGGGGCAACCCTATCCCTCATTAGGCAACGCATTCTTCTAGGATGATTTTATAGGCATAATTTTGACAGTTTTAAGTATTAGGAATTTTTCCCTACCCTTGCTTTGGTTGCCTCTTTTTTAATTTTCATCTGTTCCTCTTCTATGATGAAATAAATATATATATATGTACTATAT
>NC_058135.1:264912813-264957424 GCF_016433145.1 Gracilinanus agilis
TGTCTCTGTCTCTGTTTCTTTCTCTGGTCTTTGTCTCTGTCTCTGTCTCTGTTTCTCTCTCTGTCTCTGTCTCTCTGTCTTTTTCTGTCTGTCTCTCTGTCTGTCTGTCTGTCTGTCTGTCTGTCTCTCTCTCTCTCTCTCACACACACACACACACACATACACTTTTTCTAAGACTGCCATTAACTTTTCTCACAAACTCCAGGCCCTTTTGCAATAACTTTTGTAATTTTATTCTTAGACCAACTTTCTTTGCTTTTGTATTTATTTCTTGTGACCCAACTTTGCTTCTTTCTTTTATGCATTTTGCTTTAATTTTTTTAAAGTTATTTCATGAGTTTTGTTTACATTCATTTCTGTCTCTTTGGGGACATTTCTGTCTAATCTGTCTCACTGACTTTGTCTTGTCTCTTCCTCTGTATCTGTTTCTCTATCTTCCTTTTCCAGCTCCTCCCTCCTTATATTTTCTTTATGCATTCCTAAAAACTACCCATTCTGTTCTGTGCTGACTTTCCCTATAAATTTGCATTCTGTAATATCTTAATTTCCCTTTTTATAAATTTTTTGAAACCTGGTCTGTTACAACTCAGAGTGGTTGTCAGCCAATGCTTGGCTTTCCCCTCCTCTTTCACAAATTTTAAGATAAAGCAGGCATTTCATCTCAATTTCCCTATCTTCTCACCTCAGGGATTATATGGCTTGAAAACACCTGATAGGTTATGTACATAAATATAATTATGTTTGAATAGAAGAAATGCCTTCCACTTTCCATGTCCAACCATAAATTATTAACTAAACTCTCACATTCTACAGGAAGCCTTTCCCAGTCCTCCTTAATTCCCCTGCCTTCCCTCTATAAGTCATTTCTTACTTCTCTTCTACACAATTTATTTTTATATATTGATTTTCTTGTCGTCTCTCCCATTAGATTGTGAATCCTTGAGGACAAGGACTATCTTGACTCTCTTTGTAACCCTAGGATTTGAGCAAGCATCTTGCCTAGGATTGTTGGTACCTGTGTGATTTTAGACACTACATTTAACTGTCTGAGGCCACCTTTTTCCTGCTCATAAAATTAAAGGTCTGGGACAAGATCAATATATGGTTCTATTATATTAAGACCCTCTTGCTGAGAATTGTTACATGTTTTGATTTTTATTACATAAGGGAAATAACAGTAAGAGTGAAAATAAGTGCAGTGAGTCTCACTGAATAAAGAACAAGAATGACAAAAGCTTATTTTTAAAATGGATATGCATCTTATTACCAGTCAATTTCTAAATCTGAAAAATATAGGAATAGCTTATTTTGACAGAGTTATTAAAACCATGGCACACTATTGCATGAACTATAATAACAATTTGGGAAAACAATTTGAAATTATGCTAAAGAAAAATAACTAAACTGGGCATAATTTTGTCCCTAGATAATCTACCACTAAGCATGAACTCTAAAGAGGGCAATGAGCAAAAAGAAGGGCCACATGTGTTCTAACTGCAATATCTATAACACTATGTTTTATAGTTGCTAAGAACTATGAACAAAAAAAAATAGTGCCTATTGTTTGGGGAAGGTCTAACCAAGTCATGGTATGCAAATATAATGGAATAGTACTATGTAATAACAAGCAATACATATACCAAATAAAAAGAATCATGGCAAGACATAAAATTGAAACAAAATGAAGTAGAGGGACCCAAGAATCAGTATGCAAGTCACTACAAGAATGTAAATGGAAAGTCAATAACAGTTACATGACCAAAGTTAATGCTTTGAAGTTATAATGACCAAGTTTTGCACTCAAAAGAGATATAAACTATCTCCCTTCATCTTTATTTGTAGAAGCAGTAGTCTATAAGAATATAGGACTTGCATTTAATGTCATACTTCTTCTTTGTGTTAGTTTTCCAGAACCATGTTTATTTCCTCCTATGCTTTATATTTTTGATATGGGATGGCTCTCTCGCAGGGTATAAGGATGAAGGAGAAAGATATTTTGGAAAATTTAGGTGATATGAAAATAAAACATATATATATGACATATATACATATGTCATATATATATGTATATATATATATATATTAAGCTTTCTTTTTTAATTGGATGCACTCAATCCATCTGTCACCCACAATGACATTGGTTCATCCAAATATTTTAAAATAAAGATATGGCTTTATGTAAATAAGGTTTGTTCAAGAATGTTAGAGCTCATTTTAATCAAG
The DNA here is from genome assembly GCF_016433145.1 of Gracilinanus agilis. Taxonomy (NCBI): domain Eukaryota; kingdom Metazoa; phylum Chordata; class Mammalia; order Didelphimorphia; family Didelphidae; genus Gracilinanus; species Gracilinanus agilis. The sequence continues at coordinate 264,915,037 of NC_058135.1, forward strand.
ATATGAGGGTGAGCTGGCCCAATGTAAAGTAGAAATAAATTATGGAGAGAAAAATTTAAATAACAGTTCAAATGCCTTGGGTTTTGCAGGTCACAAGCTATATCTTTTCAAATGCCATCTCCCTTGAGGCATCAACATTTGTTGGTAACTCTTTCAGCATCTAGAATTAATTCATGTAAGTTTTTCTTCTCTCTTCAAAATTATCAGTTGTCTTCCTTTCCTATATTCTCTACCAGTTCTAAGCGGCCCAGGAAAGAACAGTATTAAGTGGGAACTCATTCAACTATTCTGTTATAACATTCCCCAGTTTTTTGGTTTTGCTTTGTTTTGTTTTTCAATCTCCTGCCCTACTCTCAGATCACCTCTTTAATTTTCTGAGTTTTCCCAAGAACATCTGGAGTTCTTGGGTTGACCACAACCCATTTGGTGTTGGTCAGAGTCACAATGGAAATTCCCTTCCATACCATTTATCCTCTGAATCTCATGTATGTAGTAGGCTGAAGGAAAGGAACTATAGCCAAGAGTAAAAGGTTCAATTCTTTGAGTTCTCATCTGTGGTTCTTCCAGAAGGAATGATCTACCTATGAGGCAAGTTCTCAGACAACTCTTCATCTACATATCCTTCCCTCTGAATTCTGTATTCAGTTAGTCATCCAACATTAAATGTCTACTGTGTGCTGGACATCATATGCTAAATATGGGAGAGACAATCAAAAGCAAAAAAACAGCCCTTGTCCTGAAGGATCTGACATTCTAATGAGATGGGTATAGATAAACTTAATATGGAAATATTCACAAAATCACCCAGATCCTCCTTTGAATTACAAAGTGGAATCACTGCCAGAGACATATAATTTCTTTCTAGGCTAAAGAATTCCCTTATTGGCTAGCTTCACAGAATTATTTGTCCCTGTTAAACACACAAACATCAATTGAGTTATTGGTCCAACTGGATACCAACTCCCTCACTATTCTGCTTGTTTGTGGACTCAAACTGGACACTGCCCAGAGCCCATGCTGAAGCAACAAAGACCTCTCAAGAAAAATCCTGGTATGTGCATTATCAGTCAGCTTTCAGAAACATGGAGGAAAGGATTCACTGTTCTCTTTGCAACAGGGCAGACCCATTTGTCAACAAAAATCCATGTGTCCCTGGTGTACTGGTAGGGAAAAGGAACAGAAGGTGCCACTCACACAGGTGAGATCCAGGGCCTTCAGCCATAGCCTAAGCCCCCTGAGCCATCTCAGGCTTATTTCCTAAAGGAATCTTATAGTTTCTGGAGACTATTAAGCTCCATATGCCAAGCTGCTGTCCCCTAGCCTTGGGACTGAGATCTTCTCCCCAAAGAGGTCCTGTAGGGGGATGCATGTATTTCAGAGGAACACAGTCAGGGATCAGACCGTGTCCTCAATATCAATTGTCTGTTGTCCATGTTCTACCGTTCTGATCCCATGGCGCAGTGTTTATGTTCCTTTAATTTTCAGTCCCCAAATTAACTCCTCCATCTACTTCCTCTATGGTCCCACTCACATCCTGCTCTTCCTCTACTCCCCTGTGTCCTTTCTTACTGTTAACTTCACTTTTTGTATTGAACAATGTTAGCAGTGGGACAATGAGAACAAGAATGATTATCAGAGCAAATGAATAAATGAAAAATATACAGAATTTAAAAGATAGATAGATAGATATACATGCATATAAGTTTTCAAAAATAATGCTATGAGCATGCAAAAGAAGTGCAAAAAATGTTTTCCAACCAAATCATAAAAATCAAGAAACAATTCACCCAAATGTTGGCCTCTATAAAGATGCTTGTTGTGATGCAAATATGGAGCTCTCAGTGATAGCATATCATCACATTAATTCTTATAAATAATGTTTAAAGTAAAGGATTCTGGCAATTAAACTTTTGAGAATGATAAAATCAGTAATTAAAATTGGTTTGAGAAAGAGATAAGACAGTGGAAGCCTAAGACATCAAGGGAGATAGTACTATCTCAATCAAAAGCAATACATACAAAAACTTCACTCTCACATACATACAAACAAATGTACATAGTCATTTTGTAGGAAGTACATAATTAATAACTGGTATAATGGAATGAGTCCTGTTTTCAGAGTTACATGATAGACTTTAGGCTATAGTTAGAATAAACAATTCATCCCAACCTCTTCCTGAATAATAATCCCTCCACCAAAAAAAATTTGTATTTGCTCCAGGATCTCTAAATGAGAAAGAATCCCATTTCCTCAGACATTTCTACTTTGCAGTAGCTCTTATCAGTAAGAAGTTATTTCTCCACCTCCCTACCCCCATATTAAGTGGAAATGTGTCTTTTCTAGAAGACACTTTGCATATTTCACCTTGACTCTCAATCCAGTCATTTTTTTTTGTTTTCTGCAAATTGTGAATTGTACCCATTTCTTTTAATATAACAATATTTTTGCCAACCTATATGGTTTTGGGCAACTTCTTCCTGCTTCCTTCTTTCTGAGCCTAATCTTGATCTGTAGAATGAGAGGCTCAGATTAATTAGATAGTTTCTAAGGTCTCTTATGGGTCTAAAATAACCTTGTATATGTGTGTTTGCACGTGTGTGCGTCTCTACAGGTATATATTTGTATATGTCTGTAAAATGGACTACTTTGTTAGTTTGTAAAGCTTATGGACTGCTTCTGAGAATACTATTGTTAAAGACTAAAATACCTTTTACTACATAAGGAACCGGCTAGCTAGACAGAAAGTTAGATAACGGAAATACAGCTTCTTAACTAAAATACTTGTTTCTTAACTAGCTAGACTGAAATACAGTTATCTATCTTTCTGTCTAGCTACTTAAGAAACAAGTTCATGATTCCTAGGTGAGGAACCTTTTTGTTAAGAATGAAACAAAGAATCCTGGTTATTTTCCAGATGACCACCATAAAACACTTTATGTTTTTGAGGAGCTCAGAGCATCCTTCACTTTTTGAACATGTAGAGGTTGACACTAGAATCAGAAGAGGAAAAAATATTAAAAATAAAGATGACCCTAAACTAAGTTCCAGTAATGCTCAGCCATTTTACCTCATCAGCCAATTTTGAGTTTAAATATGAATGCCAGATTTAAACCAGTCTATTCTATGGGATCATAACAGGAAAAAAAATTGCAGAAACAAAATACATTTAGCATCTATCAGATAGATCGATACACTGGGGTCAAGTGTATCTCTCTTTTTATTATTTAACCCAGTCATTTCCCAGGAGTCATCCTATAGAAGTTCTTTCTATTTCTTATTTCTCTATCAGATATTTTGGTTGCATCAACTTCTTTACTTCTTCCTTTCAATAGCTAAAGTCATTTTTAAACAGCTTTGGTAAATTTACATTGAATGAAACAGAATATTAAAAAAATGAACTGGAGAGAGAATTCTAATGGATTTTTTTGATAAATGATATAGCTGGTAAGCCAACTAACATAAGAACTGCAAAGGCCATTGAGTTAACTGTAATAAACATCATTAGTGAGTGTGATAATAGATTTACCATCTGGTGATTTATCACTGATCCTGATTTCCCTGAACTGGTAAACTAATGGACTACCATTTCTCTTTCTAGTCAGAAATAGATGCTTTTAGATCACTTCAAAAAGTAATATATTTTCTAGTTTGTAAGTGCTAAACATGAAAATCATTGAAGAAAAAGATATAAACAAATAAACCCTCCAAACTGGAAACTCTTCAGCAATTTAAAATATACTCTATACTTATTAGTGTTCTTTCATTAATTCTATTTCTTTTAAGTTTGCCTAGATGATGATGTCAAAATAAAGAAGAAATGACTAAAGAAGACTCTACTAAGTTCATCTATCTTTAGAAGTATCTCTCTATCTCTATCTATCTATCTATCTATCTATCTATCTATCTATCTATCTATCTATCTATCTATCTATCTATCTATCTATATTTCTATCTCTCCATCCATCAGTATGTATGTCTGTCGGTCTATCTATCTTTCTCACATACTTACCCTAATGTTCTTCATAGAAAGTACTGTTAGCCTATCATTCAGAACTTACTATTTTTTTATGTTGCAAACAGTTCTAACAAAGCCAAGTTACCTAGATTTTCCTTTTGTGATAAGTGTACAAGAGGAAGCAATTGAGAAATTACCAAGAAAGAGTAAAAAAGAAATGCACAATTAAAATATATTAATATAGAAGTAACGAAATAGCCCCAAATTACAAAAAGTTGTCTAAAACATATAAACAGTGCCATTTATCATAGGGAAAATTAGGGTCTGCCCAAGCATGGTGAAATATGAAGAAGATAAGATATGTCAATTTTGAATCCTGACTCTAACATCTTGGTATTTATTTTGTCCTGAGTATGTTTCTCTTTGCTCTGAGTTGGATTTTCTATCTCTCAGTAATTGAGAATTCACACACACACACACACACACACACACACACACACACACACACACACACATCTAATGGGTATAAATGATCCTCTCAGGCAATTACACAATCACAATGTTTTCTTTCTTCACCCAATCAAAATGAAACCCACATTATAAAGAGATTATAGGTTGTACAATAATTTGTTGATATCTTTAAGCTTCATCACTTCCTTCATTTGGCTGGATTGGGGTAGAAAATTTAACTTTACAAAAGTATACAGCCTTTCTAGCAAATTGAATGAAATTTTTTACCTCTTTAGCCTTTGGGATTAATTCCTAACCTGAGGGGGAAGGGAGCTAGGTGAGTGTCTTATCTTTCAGTGATCCACATCTTGTTAGAAAATGATTATTTGGATTAAATGAGTCTGTATATATGAAGCATTTATTATCTTCTCACAGAATTCCTAAGCTTACTTTCTGAGATGTGAAGTTATTGGGAAATTGAAGAAGTTGGGGAAACATATCAATAGCAATATATAATTATTTTAAAGCTTTATTTATGTTTTAAAAACATTTATTAATATTTATTTTTTAGAAAAGTTTAAAGCTTTATTTTTGAATGGCATAAGAACTCTGGATCCAAAACACATTCATTTTTTGAATAGTGCAAGATTTTTTTTTGAGGGGGATTATAGTCCATGAATTGCATAGTGAATTCAAGATTGGCCTCAGAATCATAGAAACTGAGACTCAGACTTCTGACATTTGCTGTGTGATTCTGGAGAAGATATTTATTCTCTGTGTCCTTAGGTATCTTTCTAGGATTCTGAAGTTTTAGAGGAGTGGCTGATTTTGATTTGGGGAGAGAGTTATCACAAAGATGACTTCTCAGATCCATTCCCAAACCAAAATGTATAATTAACCCCCAAGTGTTAACAATCTGGCATTTAAAAAATAATCCAAAGAGGGTTGTTTTATGACTCAGGACAACTGTCATTTTCATTTAATATGGAAAATGATTCCCCCTGTCCTGAGGTAGAGAGTCACAACCTGAGGAGTGGTATGGATTTTAAAAACTACATTTCAGGACTTTGGTCTGATCTTCATTTAGATTTCCATGCAGGATTCTAACCTTGAGCTTTTAAGATTTTCAAGTGTTTCCAAATCTTTAAATTTTTTCTACATTGAGGAAAAAAAATCTGAATTTTTTCCTTTTTCTCTAAAAAACTAGTAGATAAATCAAGAGCTCAGAAATCCCACCTGCATTCCAATCACCTAAGTATGGTGCCATAATTATTACTGTACTGCCTCACAATCCTTCCATTGTTAGTTTAGTGATACATGCTTCAAACTTCAGATGATCATTTGGCATTGTCAGTCAAAATTGAGAGAAGTCAGAGTAAAAATGGGCCAGTAGCACTGAAAGGCCAGTCTAAGATGGATTGTAACTATTAGAGAAAACACAGTTAATATTTTGCTATTTTGTGATAGTTCAAGGACTAAACATTGATGACCTCAATTTGATAAATGGAGGCAAAGTGTTTGGAACAGTTAATCCATCAAAGACTTGCATGTCCTTATTTTGGTTAAGGGGGTTGGAAAAAAGAACAAACTAGTCAGTCTCTCTTTTATTAACTAGTTTCCCTTTGTTTTGATCTGCAGGTCAATGGAATCAAAGAGCTAAATATAAGATCACTGGTTTAGTTGAGTTCCTGGACCAAAGACAGAAATCTTCCCATTAACTAATAATCCCATTATTCTCAAATCCCAACATCCCCCCCCCCACAAATCCCATTAAATAAGGTATCATGAAGATGATGATGATGAGGATAAATTTATATTTGTATGTATAAGTATATATGCATATATGAAGACATATGTTTAGAGACATAGTGTATATGCTATATAAACACACATAAAATATATGCATGTTTTGATATCATCACACTCACATGTGTACACATACATACATGTGTACATATACATGCATAGTGCTTTAAAATTATATTATTATCATTAATTTGACTTTTTATTCTTACAACATTATGATAATAGGTAACATTTATATTAGTGGCTGCTACATGGTGCAATAGATTTACTGCCAGGCTTGCAGTAAGGAAGACTCATCTACCTGAGTTCAAATTCTGCCTTAGACATTTATTAGCTGTGTGACCTTGGGCAAGTCACTTATACTCTTTGTCATAGTTTCCTCACCTGGAAAATGACCTGGAGAAGGCAATAGCAAACCACTCCAGAATCCTGGCCAAGAAAATTCCAAATGGCATCACAAAGAGTTGGATACAACTGAAATGATCAAATAGTGGCAACATTTATATTGTGTTTACGAACTTGCAATGTATTTTACAAATATGTTATTTGCGGCTTAAAAAAGGCTGGGAAGTAGGTGCTACTATTTCTATAATTTGATATTGATAAAACTGAGTTGGGGAAAGTTATATGTGTGGGTGTACTTGTATGTGTGCTTGTGTGTATCACATAATCTTACACCTTTACCAAAATTTAAAAAGATGTAGAAGATGGAGTCACTGTGCATTCACTTTTACCATCTGATTCTTCTTTGTGTTTTTCTTTGATAAGATTATCAATTTGGAGTTTGAAGGAATCTTTGAGGCAATCCAGTCCATTCCTCTCATTTTACACGCGAGGAAATGGAGGCACAAGAAATTTAAACTACTCATTCAGCATCACACAGGCATTAAGTTACAGACAGAATATAAAATTTGACATAAAATTATATATTCTCTTCTTCCAAATCCCTTAATATTCTCTAGTTTCCTTTAAGACTCAGTTCAATTGCTACTTCTGACAGTCAGCCTTTATTATCCCTCTATGCCCTTCTTGCCCCAATTATTAGCATGTTTTTCCTCTGGAGAATATAAAGTCTTTGAGAATAGGGACTGTTTTATTTTTATCTTTGTTGCTCAACATCTAGGACAAGACCTGACACATACCATATATATATTTGAAAAATACTTGTTGAAGTGTTATGTTGTTGTATTGAATTATATCTCAACTAAATCTCAAATGGCATAAATGAACCAGATCCTCTCTAGGGATGTACTGAGTAGAGAGGGAAAATTGATTATTAGCAACCTCCTCTTGGTAAGATCATTTTATTTTTGGATCTCCCATAATAATTTATTTTTAACTTTTTTTATGAACTCATATGATATGATATTTAGCAATCCAAAAGTAAAAAAAATAGCCAATAGTCAATAAACATTTATTAAGTGCTTATTATGTTATGGACACTGTACTAAGTGCTGGGGATACAAAAAAAGGCAAAATCTAATCCCTTTGTTGAAAGACTTCATATCTAATGTTGGTATCTTATTTCAGTGCTAGACTATAAGTTCCATGAGGGAAGATGTCATCTCTTATTGAAACTTTTCAAATCTTCACATGTCAAACACAGCTTTTCCACATAGAAAACACTATAAAATGCATATTTATGTACTACATTAATGCTCCTTCTTGCAATTCATGACAGATCACTTATCTAATACAGACTCTAAGATTAGACAAGGTGAAACCATGAGCTATATGGAAAAAATTATGTCTCCAGAATTGGCATTTATCCTTCACAAAGTTTGATATCACTTGCAGGACTTGTTATAATGGGGATGATTTTCATATATGTTTTGTCTAGAGGGTTAAAGTGGTACATTTAATCTTTTAGATTCCATAATTCACTGAACTAAATACAATACTTTCAAAGTGGTTTAACTAGTTTTAACATCTCCTTCCATCTAGACACTAATCTTTTTAATGCTTCATGAAATTGTTGTGGACATCTTTTGGCTGTCCCATTGCAATGTTGATCCATGTTGGACTGTCAGATCATTAAGATCTACAATGAGTCTTCAGATAAACTATTTGCTAGGCATGCTCCATATCCCCATCATTTATTGGAAAAAAAATGATTTTCTCTTAACTGAAGTATAGGATTTTACTTTTGTTTTTATTCACTCTCCATCATATGCTATTTGAATTGAGATTCTAGGCTAAGCTTCCAATTTTTATTTCCATCTTTATTCTGTAGAGGTCTGCTTGGATATCATTTTAGAGTCTCAAATTCATCTTGTTGGAAATTGAATGCATACTACTTCCAAGATCTGACCCAGCTTTTGATTCCCTTATTATTATTTTTTTCAAGAATGGCATTTCCTTTTCCTAGAGTAACTTCTCTCTTCCTTACCTCTAAATCTTCTCCTTTTCTCAACTCTCAATCTAAGTTTTTGCAAATACACATGTGTACACATAACACATACACAAATATGTGTGTATACATAAGCATATACATATGTATATTTGTGCCATACTATATTAGCTACTTTGTACTTTTTATATGTGTATATAATTCTCCCTCCATACATACATCTGAGTGTATGCTTATCAGTACATCTTTTACATAAGTATAGATATTTACGTATGTTTATATCTTTAATATTGCTATATAATAGATTTATCTTGCTTCAATGGTCAGTTCTGTTGTCAGAAAAATAACTCACTAAAGATTGGTCATGATTATTATAGATCACTTTCAAAGCTAAATTCAAGAGCTCATTTGGCTAAATTTTGAAAATAAATCCCTCCTCAGACAGATACTCTTAGGAGAGAACAATTTTCCCTCCACTGACACACTTAGCAAAGTTATAGCTGTGATCGTGTTTTCAGAGTTAATTTCTTTTTAATAGCTGATGCTTTCATTTCACTGTATAAAGTCATTGTCAAAATGAAACTCACAATCCCGAGCATGTAGAAATAATTGCAATTTTCTGTGGTCTCCAACAGTATTATGAAATGAGTTTTTATTTCCTTTCTTGGGCTCAGATTTCAAAAAGAGATTAGTGTAAAATGAATTATAATAGGCCCCAAACTACTCTTGCAATCACATCACTCTTCTGGCAAAATTAACTGATTTGTTTTATATTCTGGGGAATGTTTTTGATTTTAATGAAAAGGCCCAATGAGGTGTTCCTTGTATAAACTGCACATTTATGTAGCACTTCAAGGTTACTAAGAATCTGTCCATTTTTAAAATTTGATATTCAAAAAATCCTTTTGAGAGAGGAAGCATATATATAACCGTTACTATTTTATAGATAAGGAAACTGAGAGTCAAAAGGATTGAATGGTCCCAAGTTCCAAAGTTTAACTCCCATGTCCACAACCTCAGGTTATTTTTTAACTTCTTTTATATCATTTTTTCCATCCAATTAGTTTCAGGTCCTGTTTGACCTGCAGTGTAAGCTTCCTGAGGGCAGGGGGGAAAGAAGTTAGAGAGAAGCGAAAGGCGGGGGGGGGGGGGGGAAGGTAACAACGAAAAAAGAAATAGATAAAGAAAAGAAAGAATAAGTGGATAGGTAATGCTCTTCATTTTTCCAGTGCTAGAAATACAGTTAATTAGCTCATTATCACCCAGCTAAAACATGGTGGTAGCTTCCCTACTGATCTCCTCCTCCTTAACTCTTACTATCAATCCTTTCAGAATTATCTTTATCATTTTTATACCCTATTGGTTCTTTGACCAGAAATCTCTATTGCCTCCCAAGTAACACTCAAAGTTCTGTGCCTGGCATTTAGGGCCCTTTGCAATATAATATCACCACATTCCTAAGTTTATCATATGTTATTCCATTCTACTCTATAAATTGATTGATACAGCCAGATGGGCTCACTTTTTGCCCCATAGGACAGGCATTTTCAAGACTTTCTACCTTTGTTTAGGTTTTTCCTTATTCCTGATATTCCTTTCCTTTCTTTCCTTGCTTTGTTTTTTGTCTATATTCCGCATCCCTTTTTATTTTAAAGAAAAACTGTAAAGCCACATCTTCTGGAAGCCTTTCTTGATTCTAATATTAAATTCAATCAATATTTATTAGACAATTATTATGTATCACACACTATACATTGGATACAAAAAGAGGCATAAGACAGCTCCTGCCCTCAAGGAGCTTACAATCTAATTGTTGCACACTAAGACTTCACTTAATTTCTCTCTGCAATATTTGAACAACTTATTCTGTACCATGGATATCCGTTTTCTCTTGGATTTTCCTATATCTTCAAGCACTGCACCGAAGAGATAGAAACTACATGAGGAAAGAATGATAGGAAGAGGTAATGACTGATTGACAGAGACCAAGTTCAGCTTATAACCCATGGTGGACCATTTAAAAGGATAGAAATTTTATTTTTCTGTGTTCTTTTAGGATTAACTTGTATTCTCTATGTAAGGCTGCATCAAGGAAAGCAAAAGAACCAGCTGACCAAATTTCAGGTTTGTGCTAGTGCTGGGATGCAGATTCCCTTGGATCAGCCAATGGAGATACTGAATGAATAGGTGGCCAAGAATTAAGTGTGGGAACTGGTGATCAGTATCATTTATTTGGTGAAATGGAATGAGGAGATGACATGCAATTGGCTTTCCTTCCTTCTTTTGACTTTGAGACCGAGGCTCCTTATTAAAGTGGTCTTAGTGAATGACAAGAACATGCAAGGTAGAAAAACAAACCCTGAAATTTAAGACTTTATGACAAGAAGGGGTGACTTGGTTCAACTGCTTAAATAATAATGCTGTTACACTGGAATTTTGCTTTCACAGTAATAAGTGCACTTAGCCTATATGCTTAATTAGAATTCTTTGGGATTTACTGAGATTTAAATGGAAGCATAACTGGGGATGCCAGTGAATGAGGGCATGATCCAAGAGTTATTAGTTATTATTTTGGATATGTAGGGGGAGGGCCATGAACGAATCTATTCACTTATACTTTAAATATGAAGCTTGGGAGCACCAAGGGATCTTGGGATATCTTTGTTGTTTATATATGAAATGGAGTGGTCAAGGCTCCAATTTAAGACACTATCTGGTGGAAGGAAGAGATAAAGATGTCTCATAGCATCTTAATAAAAGTCACTTCTTAGTAATTAATAATAATAATAATTTATGTAATGTTTTAAGATTTGAGCATTTTATAAGTATTGCCTCATTTTATCTTTGGAGGTAGCTATTATAATTATCCTTATTTTACAGATGAGGAAACTGAGGTAGACAAAGTTTAAGGGACTTGTTGAAGATCACACAAATAGTAAGTGGACCAAGATAAATGCTGCTTCCCAATAGAATATTTGCTTTTTGAGTGCAAAGCTATTTCTTTTTATGTCTCTAGCATATACCTGGTCCATAGCAGGTATTAAATAATCAAGTCAAGGATCATTTATTAAACACTTACTATGTATCAAGTTTTTTTTTTAAATCACTAACTCAGAATACAAATATAAGAAGAAAGAAAGATAGCCTCTGCCCTCTAGAAACTTACATTCTAAAGGGGATGATAACATTGAAAAGAAACCTGGAAGTTGGGGACACGCTTAGAGAAATATATCCAAAGAGTCGGGTGTCAGGGAGAAGAATAAAGAAGTTAAACATGGTTTGCCTGGAAGGAAATGACCAGTCATAGAAAAGGGCTGCATAGTAGAGGCATCAATAAGGGTAAAAAAGGATGCTAGAACATGGTAGAGATAAAAGTCTTGGAAAAAGAGAGAGACATCCAGAAAAGAAAGTAAGAGTGAACATAAAGAAGACACATTTAATATATGATTATTGGTTTATTGCTAGCCAATGAACCTTTGTAATTAGGAAGAGAGAGAATAGCTACTCATGTCAGTCTTATCCTGTACTTGAACAAAGGCAGGATCTCTTCAAATATTTCTATCTCTTCTAAAATCTGGAGTTGGACTCTACACATAATTTAAGATGTGTTTAATAAATGGTGGCTGATTGCTATTATGATTGATGGATTGATTTCTGATCTTTAGTCACAGAGCTAGTTGGGGATAACCCTGAGGAAATGACTTCATTCTCAGTGGTCTCATTGTCTTGCACTGTGCTTTTTGCTATACAATTAAAGTCTACTGCTTTGCCTTTCTTTGGCCATTTTCAGGCAAATGGCAACGTGAGAGTTAAGATTTATCATTTGGCATGTGGTCCCATTAATCCTGTATCTCCAAATGGTCTCATGATAGAGCAAGAGGAATTTGTTAAGTAGGGTCTTGTGTCTCTCTTAGGACTGAAGCCACACTTCACTTCTTTCTCGAAGTACTGCCCTTGGGCTGAATGATAAAAAGTAAGTCAGCTCTTGACCTTTACAAAGGGAATTAATTCATCTAGCTCCATACAGCATCAATTACTGAACTATGAGTGACGCATAGAATAGAACCCTAGAGAAAGGAGAACACGAAGTCATGTTTTAACCCTTGAACATGAGTATTCTCTTGCCTAACATGGAGCTCAGCCCCTGCCATGACTTATTAGATGGTGTTCATCCCTGCCACCTATCACCTGATAGCCAACTTTTTACCATCTGAATTATTGAAGACAATATATCATCTACTCATGGGATGTCTACTCCAAGTTCTACTTGTTGTAAAGCATTTGACAGAGATTACCCCATGCCATCAAAGGAGGGGTTTGGCAAGTAATCTTATTCACTCCTTTGGTCAAGCCAATCCTTTTCCAACATCCTTTACATTGCCTTCATGAGTCAATCTTCTGTGCCATTTTAATGTAAACAGATCAAATAGCAGTGGCATCACTCCTTAAAGATCTCTGTAGTTGGCAATCAGCAAAGAAAGGAGAGAATTCTTTTTTTAAATTTTCTTTGCAAGTATGGGATTTTAGCAGATGCTATTGAATTAAGTATCTACTCCCATTTTAGAGAGGATTTTAATTCAATAAATGTGGTTTTTCCTTAAGTATGCAATGTTTTATAATTGGCATCAATGTTTGTTGATTTTCAGTCATGTCCACATCTTTGTGATCTCATTTGGGGTTTTTGTGGCAAAGATACTCAAGTGGTTTGCCATTTCCTTCTCCAGCTAATTTTACAGATGAAGAAAAGGAGACAAAAGGGGTTGAGGGACTTGCTCAGGGTCACACAGACTGTAAGTGTCTGAAGCCAGATTTTAACTCGGTTTTTTCCTGATTCCAGGTCCAGTTCTAATCCACTGGGCCATCTAACTGACAGTAATGACCTTAGGAAAATACATTTCAAATCTGTTGTTTTTCTTCTATCTAATGTCTTCAGAAATACTTGTCTCACATGAATAACACTTAAAAGCCACATTTGCACATTAAAATGTTACTTCTGCACATATTAGGTTGGTGCTCTAACTTAGATACTGACTTGTGCCCCTTATTTCCTATTTTAATTAACTTCTATCTCTTTTGAATAATTCTGAAGTGCTATTCTGAACTTCTATGATATCTAGTTATCCTACAGCTATTGCCCCTTTGCTAAGGTCTTTGACTTTCCATTACTGACTAATATATTTTTATTGTGCTGTGTCCTTTTCCAGATCGTTTATTCATGTTCCCTTCTTCCTTTATAAATATTACAACCACTTTTTCTGCTCGGGGGCTGGGTATGCCATATCTTTCTCTTTTGACATTTTGACGATCTAGTCCTTTTCTTCTGATCATTTAGTGTGATATTAGACCTCTTCACATTTGACTCTTTTCCCAAACAGAACTAAGTTGTTTTCTGCTATCATGACCATCAGAGATGGACAATTTCTATGACCTTCTCTTTTTGATGGGAAGGGATATCTAGTTAGATTCGCACACTGTGGAAATTACTTTGGGGAGAGGATGACAGCTGGGGTTATACTCCAACTCTGCTTTCCCTCAGGATAGAGTTCAGCACCGTATCTCTCCTTGTCACATTTCATTGCTCATCTTTTCTAAGGAACTCCTGGCTGAGTTCAATACGTTACTCTGTTAAAGGAAAAGGGAACGAGTTAGGTTGAGAGGCTGCTAAAATAAGAGGGATTAAAGCAGGGTTATGTTGGAGCCAAGTCTAAAAAGATTGAATGAGTTGATGGTTAAAATTTCAGTGTGAGCATTGATACAGGAGAAATCATCAAAGATTAAAACTCAGAATTTGACCTGTTTTGTGGCTTATCTAGATTTTAAAATGGAGAAAATGCTAATAATGTATATTGCTTTTAAGAGTGTGATATGTGTACATTTTCTCCTTACAGCAACTAGAACTCAGTAGCCCATTCCTATATACAAATGTCCTTAGAAAAAATTTAAAAAGAAAGTCACATTTTGACTAGGGTATATATTGAGTCCTTCCTTTAGCTCTCTATTGTTATTTCTGAAAGCTTAACATTGCTTCCTGTGGAATATGTCTATGCTTTTACCATAAGAAATAACAAACAAGATGATTACGACAAATCTGGAAAAATATATGAAATGATGTAAAATGAAATGAGCAAAACCTGTAGAACATGGTACAACAGTAACAACAATAATGTATGATGATCCACTACAAATCGCTTAACTACTATCAACAAGGTAACGAACCAGGACAACTCCAAGAGACTCATGAAAAAAAAAAGGATATTGCCAAAGGAAGAACAGATGAAATCTAAATGAACATGTAAACATACCATTATTTACTTTATTTCTTCCATGAGTTTTTCTCTAATATGTGCAATATGTGCCTTTCACAATATGTCAAACATGGAAATATGTATTATATTGTAATATATGTACAACTTATATCATATAACCAGCATTCTTGGGGAAGGGCTAGGTGCAGGAAGGAGAGAGAGAACACAGATTGTAAAATATCAGAAAACAAATATTAAAAAAGTTGTATTGAAACAGAAAATAACATAAATCCATGGAAAGCAAGAATCATTTTTATCACTGTATATCATTAAAATATAGCATAATATTTCCCAAATATTCTTCTTCTCTTGTTCATCCTTCATTTTTGAAGAGGACCAATAACATCATGGATATGTCTTGACTTGCACTTAAACTGGATTTAAATGAGGCAGAGTTGCATAAAGTGATCACCCTTGTTCTCTCTTTTAGAATCATCAAGGTCCAGTGGCAAGAAAGAAGTCAAGATGATTGGCGATGGCATGGCAAGTAGTGGATGAATCTTGGCATCATTAATGTCAGACCAAGTTCTAAGTGCTCTACTCTGCCTGCTTCAGCCATCTTCATGGATATTGAATCAAATTTTTCTCATTCGCCCATTTTTGGGAGAAATTCTTTACATTCTTGGAAGAGATATCTCCCTAATTCATAGGTGGTTTTGAGACCACCTGTCAGTTATCATCAACCTGGTTTAGCCTCTGTTAGCATGCTATAGCTTCTTGAAGAGACTGGGAAAGTTTGGGTGAATGATGGACACCAAAAGTGGATGATGAGTAGCTCTGACAGGGGCTTGGCAGCCCCAAAACTACAAATACTACTATAGGTACCAGTCCTCCCAGAACACCCCACACACTCAAATATTAAATTCTTAAGATGTGTTTATTTCATTCTTTCTTCATATCGCAATCAGTCATCAATGTACCTGTCTATTTTATATTAAATATATGGTATGACACATATATGTGTGTGTATGTTTATATACATATATATAAATTTCTCATTGTTATATAGTGAATATTAGGTTAAGAATGACTTACACTGCTCTCTTAAAGTTTGTATATTTGCTAGAATATTCTTCAACTTCATATTCATCTTATGTGTTAAAAATTTAGATAAGGGATCAGGATTAGGAAAAGAAAAAGGGAGGGGGAGGATTCTCTCTGAATCCCAGCAAAAGGCATTTCCCCTTTTTGGGAGTATACTAGTTAACAGAGATATTTGGTGACTTTTGGCTTTATAGGAATTATTGTTGTTGACTCAAGACAGCATTCTGGCTCTTCACAAATCCTGGTCTATTGTTTCACATCAAAAAATCAAATTGTCACAGAGTCCCATGTGTGCAATGTGAAGAGCTACCCAATATGGTCTTGAGACAATTTATATTATGCTAAGATCCAGATGTTTTCCTGTCCCTTTATTGTTTGGAAGCAGACAGAGGATCCACATGGCTTCTTGTGGGCTTTTGAAATTGGCTTGTAATATAGTACATATGTTTGGTTCTTCTTTTTGGGAGGTGATTTTATTTGGTTGACTTCATTTTCTATTCAGGGCCGTGGGTTTATGTGTGTGTCTCCTAATAGGAATTAAAATGCATAATAAGATATATTTCTGGCACTGACATTTGAGATATTTCTTGCTTTTGCTTGTGGGAGTTAAAAACAAAAAAGATGAAATGCCACAAACAATCTTCCCTAACTGGTTTGGAGGTTTCAAGTGAAATTGTGCATTGCTTCAGAACCTAGGGCTACTTGTGACAAACTTAAATCTCTTCTAATCTCCTTCATTCCTAACTAATAGATACCAGAAATCAGTTTACAACTGGCAATGAGAGCAGTACCCTAGGTTCATCAGGAATAGGATGGCCAAGGGCAAATTTGTTTTCAGATAGAATCTGAACTCCAGAAGCAAAGAGACTATTGAATTCTTGACTTATAGCACCTGGCATATCCTGGAATGATCCTATCATGGAATAATAAATAAACAAAATAGCAGAGATTGAGACAACAATGATGAAAGTAGCAGAGACATTAGTGCTGGTCTGATTTTACCTAAACTGAGCCATCTCATTTGGTGATGGTAGCCCAATATTAGTTACATCCCCGATTTCCTATCATCCTTCCACTGTGCCCTAAAAAGAGAGTTAAGAGTTAAGATGTACTCTCTATAAGACCAGTATTCACACAAAAACGAATGTCCAGAAAATACTGGAGTACATTAACCCAGTTGCATGAGTATCATATTACTCCTTCATGAGTTGATCTGTCAAATTAGTTTGAGTTTCTCTGTGAAAAATACTTTCAGGATTCTACAATACTATACCAGTGGTGGAGCCCAAGGACACAAAAGATCCATGATGTCTTTGTCAAAGACATTCCCTCTATTGTAGATATGTTGATAGATTGATAAAATAAACAAAAAGAAACACACCTTTGCTAATAAAAGTTAACATTCATACAGCAGGGCAGCCAAAAGGCGCAGTGGACAGTGAGTGCCTGGAATCAGGAAGACTCATCTTCCTGAGTTCAAATCTGCCCTAGGATACTGATGAGATGAGCTGTGTCACCTTGGGCAAGTCATTTCATACTATTTGCTTCAGCTCCCTTGTACGTAAAACGAGCTAGAGAGGCTGATGGAAAACTATTCCAGTATCTTTGCCACAAAACCCCAAAATGAGATCAGGTAGAGCTGGACATACTTAAAATGAATGAATAATAACAACAAAATTCATATAGTGTTATAATATTTACAAAGTGATTTATAAATATTAATTCATTTGATTCCCACAACAAGCCTGTGAGGTACAATTGGGGAAAATGAGATTAGATAGAGGTTATATGTTATGTGCCCAAGGTCACAAAATAAGTTTCTGAAACTGGATTGGAACTCAAGTTTTCCTGATTCCAAATAGTTTCATGCCCACTAATACTAGGGCATACAAGAAGTTGTCTTTCTATGAGTTAGGGTCATTTTTGAGCCTCCTATAACTTTTCTTTAGTTCCCTTGTGATCACTCATATATTTGTGGGTTAACTTGTCAGTATTTGGATCATGTTAATGGTAGAGGAAAAACAAAATAGTGGAGTTTGCTTTTGGTGGGGTTTTGATTTGCTTTGTTTTATTTCTCCAGGTGAAACTTGTGATCACCCAAATGATCAGATCTTTGACCCAATTTGTAAAAGTAGTCATCCATGAGAGGAATATACTTACTTTTCCCTTTGCCTGATAGAATATTTACCCACCTATAAATTGCAAATCAGGTAGGATTTTGGTTTTTAGAAATTACTCTATTATAATACAGAAGTAGGCTTTAAATATTATAATATATAACCTGGTGATATTGCTCGTCAACTCTGGGAGCAGGGAGGGAAGAGGGGAGGGAGACACCTGAATCATGTAACCATGGAAAAATTTTTCAAAATTAAATTTAAGATAAAAAAATTTGCAAGTCAGATACCACCTTCTACATGCTGAGTAAACATTTATTAAGCACTTACTATCAGTCAGGCACTGTGCCAAGAATTGTTCCTACTAGTTCAAACATTCTGGTTTTTTAAAATGAATTTACATTTATGCTATGTATGTATAAATAGAAATATGTATGTGTGTATGTTTATACACATAAATGAAAATATATATACATATTTGTATATGTATGATGCATATTATATGTAAAAAATAAGTAACTTAACCAACATTCACTTAGTAGAAAATAAGTTTCTTTTGGTTAGGAACTGTCTATACAAGCTTTTCCTATTTTATATTAGTAAAGACTATACTGGGCAATTCAGGCGATCAATGTTCTTCCTTGAAGTTACTTTATAATTTATATACTATATATTTCACAATCATTTATATGTTTATACAGTATATCGTTTAGCCTCCTCGAATATAAGCTCCTAAGGGCAGAAGCTGTTTCATTTTGTCTTAGTATGCCCAGTACCTAGTATAGTATCTGGAAGAAAAGAAATTTAATAAATATTTCTTGCATTGAGTCGAATTAAATTGAGTCGAACCAAAGACCAACCGATTGAAATAAATGATCCAGACCAAGGAAGAAATAATCAGTATCACAACAAAATTTCATTCTCCCCATGGCAAATTACTCATGCCAATCAAATACAGAGTTATGACATGACAGTATGGTTCAGCTACCCTGCAAAACAGAGGAAGATCATTTTTAGAAGTATGGGAGTTTCTCTTAAATAGTGCATAAATTTTGAAACTCTAACCAAACTGTTAATTAGATTGTTTAATAACAATTGAGCATTCTCATCAATAGAATGATTGGACAGCTCAAATGTTCAGGACCAATTGGCAGGAGAAGAGCCATCATTTATTATTTCAAATCCCAGATGCTTAGAAAGAAACAGGTATTATTGGATGGAACTTAAAGGACAACTAACTCATGCAAAGCAGCAGTATACAGGGAAATGAATGCCAATATTAGAGTTAAGGAGGATCTAGGTTCAAACACTGCCTTTAACATTTACTGAAAGTTTAAGTTTGGGCAATTAATTTCATCTCTATGAGCCTGTAAAATGGGGACAAACAGCAATAAAACATTGTGGTACCTTTATCACAGAGGGATTTTGAGGGGACACACATGATCATTAATTCTGATCTGATATAGACCTTAGAGGTCAACTAACCCAACTAATTAACAGTGAGAATGAGGAATGGGAACACTGAGAAATTAAATGACTTGGTCAGGGTCTCAGAAGTAGTAAGAAATAAAGCACATAGATTCTCTGACTCTAAATCCAGAGTTCTTTCAAAAATGTCACCTATACTGCCTTTCCTCTCTAGAAATATAGATCCTTATGATCTTCCCTTTATTGTCCAGCAGAATGTCTTAGATGTGTTAAGAGTTTAAGAAAGGCTTGCTGATTCTTGGATTAGGATATTAACAAATTTTCCCAGTCTCCAGTACTAAATCCTATGAGGCAGTTGTAAATGCTTATGAAAAGAATTAATCTATATGAGGGGATGGGCAGAGACAGTAGTTCACAGAGCCATATTGATAATAACTTCAGTTAGTAAAATGGAGAATTGAATCCTTGGTGATCTTTCAGGAACATGCAAAGTAGACAAAGCCCCACAAAGTCCTTCCTATGCTTCCCATCAGATCCTAATCATCACAAAAACATTAAGTTCCTGGGCAGCTGTTGAATAGTCTCTCAGATCTGCAGAGAGGTCACTTTTTTGGGTCATGAACAAACATAAAAAAGCCATTTCTATGAAGACGGAGCTTTGGAGACCTTAATGTCCTAAAGGAAGGAAAGCATTCCATTTTTTGTTCACATTATCTTTTTCTCTTTTCAATTAATTATGATGCATAGGCTCTGAAAGCAATCACTGCCTTCTAGTCTAGAAATATTACATTCAAGATGTAGCCTAAACAGAGGGGGTGGAGTACTTGGCCTCAGTTCCTTCCAGCTCTAGAGCAAAAATGTCTGTCGTCACAGGGCCAAGTTGAGAATGGTTAATTTACTGACTATTCCATATTCTTCCTCCAGCCAGCATTTTACACTAAGGCTCATTGACTGAACCAAAAAAACCCAGACAGTCTATTCATTGAGAACCATGGTCTGCTGATGAAGGACTTTATAAAGCTTTCCAAGTGTTTGGAAGAAGGCTACTTTGAATGTCCAAATTTTCCATAGATGAGGCAATGGCAGTTTTTTTTTCTTTCATTTTAGGAGGCTCCTTGTAGAATAGTCAATAGAAAAGGGAATGGCAGTGAAAATATTTCCCCAATAATCATCCCACCATTCCCCTCTTTCAGGAGGGTACAAACAAAAAATTGATTTCAATTTCGTTCAATTCAATCCAAGACACATTTACAAATGAACAAAGCAAGTAAAGGTTGTTGCTGTCCAGGAAGCATAGAGTTCCGGTGATGACCAGTGTAGGAGAAAAGAGAAAAATGCCAATAAGAAAAGAAAAGAGAAATGATGGTAGATGGGGAGCTTAAAAGCAGACCTGACTATTAGTCAAAATTAAAGAAATATTGAGAATAAATACTGTACAAGTTAAAAATCAAGACAAAGGATTATAGGCAGAGTAACGATTTTTTTTCATCTTCTTTTGGAACATTTACACATACAAACACACTACACAATGAAAGGGGACAATTAATTGGAAAATTAAAATTTAATGAAAACATATAATCCAGAAAATGGCCACTCAGGAAGGTATCTAAATAATAATATCTCACACGAATACAGTGTTTTAAGATGTGCAAAATGTTTTACAGATTATTATTTGATCCTGACAAGGTTCCAAAAGACTCTCTTTATATTTGACACTAACTCCAGAGAAAGTGGCATAAAACAATAGCCACTTCCACCCCTCCAAAACACCACCACTTTTTAGAATATTACTTATATTTTTTGTGCAGCTCTTTGGGAAGCAGAAAAGAGAAAAATGAAAGGCAAAGAATGCACACATCCCCTTACCAATTAGGACAGATGCTTGAGATGTTTGATCTGGTTATAGAACGAACAGATAAATCAAAAATAGAATAGTGTGTTATTTCATGTTCAAAGCCCACCTCCTTTGGTAAGCAAAATGTCAATGCTCAAATTTGGTCTTTTGATTTTTTTTTCCCTTTTTGTAAAGTGTTGACTAATCTGGTGTTTTTGTTTTCTTCTAGCACTAGATTATAGATAGAGGAGAAAGGTTTCATTTGAACAACCTTAAAAGGGCAAAGGTGTAGGAAATGACACATTTGCAGAACTGGGTGAAAGTAGCAAAGGCATTGCATGCTAACAGTTTCCTTGGTTTTAACAAGGCTGGAAATTGGCTACAAGTTTAAGTAAACCATCATGGTACCAGGTTAAACTCATTTTTCCATACATACTGAAGGTTTTTGAAAATCAGCTCCTATAGATGGCATTATTGTTATTATTTTGTGTCAGTTTTGATCAGAAAGGGTAAATTGACTATAGAGTCAGAGATCTGGAGTTGCTACAGGAAGGAAAGTGTGCAGGAGGAAAAGAAGAAAGGGAGGGAGGGAGGAGAGAGAACGAGAAGCAGAGAGGGAAGAAAGGAAGAAAGAAGAGAGGAAAGAAGGAAGGGAGGAAGGAGAGAAGCAGTTATGGATTGTTTATTATATGCCAGATGCTATACAAATATTTTCTCATATGCTCCTCACAAGAATTGCAGAAAATATGTTATTATCCATATTTTAAAGTTGATGAACTGAGGCAGAGTTTCAATGACTTGTCTAAGGTCATATTTATAATTAGTTAGATATGAAGAAATACAAAATCTTTTTTTAGGATGGTGTCTAGTAACTAAGACAATGAAGAAAAAAAACTCTGATAGAAAATGACAATTAAAGTTATGCTTGAAGGATGCTAGAGATTTTAAGATTTGAAAGTAAAAACATTTGTGCATTCCAGATGTGGAGGACAACCTTTACAAAGTTAGGAAAATAATAAATGTTAAATTTAATTGTTTAATAATTAAATTAATTAATAAATTGATTATTTAATGATTCTATTAGAGTCAGAAACTATAAGTTCTAGTGTCCTAAGTAGCCTACTGACCAAACAATTATCTTATCTATTTCAATTGCCTCCTCTCTCTGAGCCTCTATTTCCATGTCTATAAAAAGACATGTTTTTTTCCCCCACACTATTTCCTCCATTAATTTTCTCTACTTTAAGCAACATGTCTCTTGTTTAACAATGTGATAGACATGAAAATATGTATTACATGATAATGTAAGTATATCTCAATTCATATTACCTGCCTTCTTGTGCAGAGGGAAAGGTGGCAGGAAGAGAAAAACATTTTTGGACATAGCTTATATGACAATTTGTTTCTCTTGGGTAAGCATATTTGTGATAATTTATTATATATTAGTAATAAGTCATATATATTATATCATTATTATGCTCCACATCATATTTTGTTACATATAAAAATAATAAATAGGTATGATTTAGGTATTCCAGGGAGGGTTTAGATGAACAATAAAGTACCTTTGTGTCTATGAACTAATGAGTCTCTACTTAATTCCTTCTGAGGAGGTGTCCACTTAACAATATTCCCTGACAGCTTTGTCTTGGTTGTCTGGGAAACTAGAGCTTATCTTTAGGCAGAAGGAATCACTATGAAGGAAAGAATCACTAAGCTCATCTTTAAACCATTTTTAGAATCAAAATGTGACTCACCAATATCTCCAGAACTTCATCAGTAAGGGGAAAGTGACCTTTTAGAAAACTTACTACTCTTATGTACTCTTGTCTTCAACCTGACAGATTGAAATCCTCATGTTAGGATGACCAGATTTAACTATATATATATATATGTATATATATGGAAATGATAGACCTTTGAACATCAGAATAATTCCTCTCCAAAATAGTAAGGCTACCATGAATGAGCTAGTAATCCAACATTTCTCTTCTCAGAACCAAGACCACTAGATGGAAAACAAAATCTAGATTTTTCAGTTTTAAAAAACAGTGTTTGTATGGAATTCTAAGGACTAATTGTTGTAGGCTCTGGATTCACCAAGCAATATTTTGAGGATCAGACAAGAAACTTAAGGGCTAAGGAAGGAAAAAAATAGAGGACCTTGTCCTCTAGAAATGTGTTTCTTTGAATAAGAATCTTTAGGGGTAGAGTGGCTTACTATCCAATTTTATCAATATATTATTGAGTCTTTACTATGGACCAGTACCTATATGGTGCTGTCATAGGGGTACAAATAAAATTCATGAAATATTATATTACCACAACCACTACTACTCCTAGCTAACATTTTTATAGTAGGGGTAAGCACTTTACATATATCCCATTTGATCCTCACCTCAACCAGATGTACATGCTATTATAATGTCGTTTTATAAATAAGGAAACAGAGGCAAACAGATTAAGTAGACTTGCCTCTGGTAAGTGGTAAGTGGTAAGATTTTAAATCAGATCTTCCTGATTAAAGGACAAGTTCTCTGTATGTAGCAATGATCCCTACTTAATCTCAACAAAAGCTATTGAAAAAGAAAGACTGGAAACCCAGAGAATGTACTTCTTACTACTACCCATGTGACCTTGGATCAACAGTTAACTCCCTGGGAAATGATTTCCTCATCTGTTAAATGTAGATACTAGGTTAAATTTTCTATGATGACCTTCTAGTTCCAAAGTTCCAAAGACCCATTTTCTCTATTTTAAGGCTCCTTCTAGCTCTGACAATCTTTGTTACGTATTGCAATGTCATTTCTAGCTCTAAAGTCCCTTACTCTTAAATTTTAAGATCCCTTTTAATTTTGACATTCTATGACTGTTCACAGTATCATCAGATGCTGGGAATAATATTTTGATTTACTGTAGGTTCACCCCTCATTATGGATCATAAAATTAAGTTGGTCACTTTTAATTCCTATTTCTAATTTATTTTGATTTCCCTTCCCTTCCTATTTTAAGTCCCTCTGGTTAAAAGAGGGTTAAAATGAATGGGAATTATTTTTTAAACCCTTGTACTTCAGTGTATTGTCTCATAGATGGAAGATTGGTAAGGGTGGGCAATGGGGGTCAAGTGACTTGCCCAGGGTCACACAGCTGGGAAGTGGCTGAGGCCGGGTTTGAACCTAGGACCTCCTGTCTCTAGGCCTGACTCTCACTCCATTGAGCTACCGAGCTGCCCCCTGGAAATTATTTTAACTTGCTATTTTGCCTCATGTCCTCTCACGTCTGGGGAAAAAAAGATCTGGGTGCCTCTTGAAAGAAAGAAGATCCTGAAATGGAAGTCTTCTATCATAGTCTTTATTGGATGGAAAAAAAATGTCGTTTTCTTCTCATTGCTAAATGATATGAAGGCCAAAGTGCTATATCCATGGAGTAGTCCTATTTTTGTTAGGTGCTTTAACTTGTGCCAAAGGGCTCAATTCCAGGTAAAAGAGATGTCAGCAAAATGCTTTTTGAGTAACTGTTAGAGAGTAAAATCTTGCAGGAGCTGCAAAATTTGAGAATGAGCCTGTTTGCCCAGAGAACAAAGGTACAACAGAAAAGTCTGCTGGCAAATCCATCCAGAAATGGCTGTTTGATTTATTACTTTAGAGTGTGTTCTCCTGCACCCATTCTCAAAACAATCACCTTTCAAGTCCTCACCAGGCCTCCCTACAAACTTGGAGGGTAGTGACTTCATTGAACCAATTGCTTCTGAAATGTTTTGATGTGTTTCTTCTTCCTTTCCCTTCTATTGTTTTATTAGTTTATCCAAGTGAAGCCTAATCTCTGCCCAGTTGAAGTAGGATCACCTCAAAGCTTCTGCAAGCTGCCATGCCTAATAGGGCCATGAAAGCCAAGGAAATTATGCATTTCATTTTGGAGAGAGAAGCAAAATAATTATTTTTTTGGCTTTTAAATTCCTCTCACTGCCATCCCAACTTTGAGGGAGAATTATCACCTCATCTGATAACAGAATGGCACATACGACGGGCTTTGAAGCCATAATATCCAATTAAGTACTATTCTTGACTCAACCAATAATTTGTTGCAGGATATTGAAAAAATCATCTAACTACACTGAGCCCCAGATCTTTCATCTTTAAGAGAGTATCGTAATACCTGTCCCTTCTGACAATAATACCTTCACTTGTTTACCATTCTCTAGACTAGGAACAGATTAGTCAAACAATAAGCATCTATTTCATTTCTATTGTATGCTAACTCCTCTGGGCACAAAGACAAAATTGCGATTTTTCATGCCTGCAAAGCACTTACTGGTGAGCAATCATACATTGTGTGTCTATACATATATGTATGAAATCTGTGACCATATATACACATATATGTGCATGAATATGACTATCTTCAGTTTAGTTTCAAAGGTTGTTTTTGGACGAAGGGCACTGGTAGCTGGGGGCATCAAGAAGGGTTTCATGTAGAATATTCATTATTACATTCTGACTTCACAATAATATTGAGAGATGAACAAGCAAAAATGATAAAGCTTTATATAAATGTCAGGTTGCAAAATGTCACTCAATTTCCTCTCTTGTTCAACTGGGCTTCAGAATATTTCTTTACAACCTGAAAAAAAAAACCTTTAGGAATAGAACCATTTTCTTTAGTCCTTGGGCAGAGCCTGTGCTCTAAAGAAAGGAAAGCATGGAGTATCTTCGTCTGGGTCTGGATGAATTAGTTCCTGAAGATATCACCCATTTCTGCTATAATGGCATAGAACCTAAATTATCCCTTTTATTTGGTAAGCCTTAGTGGGGCATCGATTTAATCAATGTGATTGCTCTTACAATATTTATTTCAAAGATAGCTCGATTCATTTCCTCAGTTTTGGGCGCAATAAGGGCAAAAATATTTTATACCTCAGATCCAAATCTTAAGTTATGCATACAAACTAATTATTATTGAATGACAAATAATAGCTGTAATTTACATAGTAAATTTTAAGATTTGCAAAGCACTTTAAACATTTTATCTTCTCAACAACCCTAGTTGAGAGATATTACTATCAATCTTACCTTATAGAAGAAGAAACTGAGGCAGACAGATATTACATTACTTTCTCAGCATCTTATAAGGACAAACATAAAATCAGGCCATCCTGACTCCATGAGCCATGATCTATTCATTGAGCCACCCAGCTGCCTACATCTTTATATATCATATTCCCTGCTCAAGAAGTTGTAATAGGTCTCTATTGCCAGATATTGCCACTGCGGCAATTTCAATGATTCCGTTATTGCTCTTAGGATAATTTTTTTCAAAGACTCCTGGATTCAACATCTGGGTCTTTGAGCACCAAGAGAGTAATTCTATGTTTTATCTAAATTCAGCATAGTACTGAATTGACATTTCCAGATTACAGGACTGCCTATGACACACTCCTGTTTGAGAAGCTCCAATAGTGTAGGTTTTGCTTCATAAACTCTCCTTGGTTAGCATTTACCAATACCCATATTTTGGCTTTAATGTACCTTTCCAGACTGACTACACATTATTTCTGTTTAGGTATTCTTGATTCAATCAGTCAGTTCACAAACATTTATTAAATGACTAATATGTGCAAGGGACTGTGCAAAACTCTGAGGATATAAATAGAACAAAGACAGTCTCTGCCCTTAAAGAGCTGATGTTGTAATAGAGAACTACAAAATTAAAAGGAAGCTAAAAAGGAAAGAAGAGGAGGGTGTCCTTAGAAGAACCAATCAATCAGAGTAAGAGGGAGACAATGTAGTAGAGGAGTACTTCCAATGTATGAAATTCAATCTAGAGTTATCTTCTATCCTGAAGAGGTTTCTTTGGCATGATAGGATAGATCATAGGGTGAGAATTACACCTTGGAGGAGAATAAGAACCAACCAAATTGTTTTGTTTCCTGTTCCCAGCTCACAGTTATATAAATATTTTTTTCTCTACAGATTTCTATCTTTGTATGAGTCAGTTCCCTCATGTATGAAATGCCCTCTCTTCTCTCCTTTGTCCATAGCTTACTTCAAAATTCAGCTCAAGCACAATGTACCTTCAAAGATGCTTTCTTGATTACTTTAGTTTGTGAACACCCCATCCCAAAGGAATTCACTTAATAATTAGTCATAATTATTAGTCATAATTAATTTATTTAGGACCTACTATGAAACAGGTACTATTCTAAACAGTGGGGATTTAAAAAATAAAGGCAAAAGACCTGGCTTCAAGGAGCTCACAATCTAATGAGGGAGACAAGGAGCAAACAAATATATATGCTATAAATCAGACAAATGATTTAAAAAAGGGAAGGGACTTGAATCAAGAGAAGTTGAGAAAAGACTTTTTTGAAGGAGATGTTATTTTAGACAACATTTAAAAGAAGCCAGGGAATCCAGGGGATGGAGATGAGGAGGAAGAACATTGTAACACAGGCGACAGCCAGAGAAAATGCCTGGGATTGAAAGATGGAGTGTCTTTTTTTGGGTAACAGCCAGGAGGTCAATTTTACTGTATTAAAGAGTTCATGTTAGGGAATATGATGTAAGCAATCTGGAAAGGTGCAAAGGAAGGTAAGGCCAGGATGAGATTCAAGCTCTAAACAATGGATTTTGATCTTGTAAATGACCAGAGTCACTGGAATTTATTGAATATAGGGTACAGGAGGCCATCAAAATTCATGACATTCACATAGCCCTGCATAAGCTCTGACAAACCAGCAAAGCAGGTTGTCAGAAGGATGGAAATCTCTCACTCAATTTCCCCTATGTGACTTTTTTCTCACTAGCATTCACTTTATACTGAAATGATTATATTCAGTATCCTTATTCAGGCCCAGGGAGACACAGAAAAACAATACAGGTTCGTGGCAAGAACAACCACAGTCACAGACAACTCACTATCCCAAAATAAACTCCTAAACAAACCCCCATAATACAGAAACTTCCCCTAGAAGACACTTCACAACAAACCAGCATATAATGAGTTAATGTTAAAGATTTTAAATCTCTAACTCAGATTCCCATACACAGGTGCCTACAAGAACAGTCCAGAACAGTCTCCAAGTATCCCCCCTCCCAGAACCGATTTGGTATAGTAATTTAATATAAAAGAACAATGAATGAAATATGAAGACATTGTCTCCCATGAAAAGGCCTGTACATTCTCATTACTGTAGCCCAAGAGATACGTCAAACACACCTAACACATTGTCTCCAAAGATAAGATGTATGGTGGGAATGGAATTCATGCCAACATTAATGTAATCTTGAGAAAAATGATATAAAAATGAAAATCAGCAGATGGCACTTCAGATCAGCCACTGCAAACCTACTATGTTATCTGGCTCTTCTCACTCCATTTTGGCTCAATTGTCCTACCCCCAAGGGGAACTGGACTGCTGGGAATCCCCCTCCTGCCCCACAGCAATAGGGGTTATATAGACAGACATATTCTATAGGAAAATTTCTTTGGTATCGGAATGGAAGCTGGTCAGCAGTGGGGACTGGTGTTTGCAACCAGGGGCAAAGATTGGATATGGAGCCAGGGAAATAATGAAAAGTTTAGGAAAATGCCTAGTTTGTGAGTCGAGAGGACTAGGAGGTTGGTGATACCTTTGACGATAATAGCAAAGTTTGGAAGGGGGAAGGTTTTAGAGCCTAAGATAACAAATTTAATTTTGGACATATTTAGTTCAAGATGTCTACTGGAATCCAGTTTGAGATATTTAAAAGGCAGTCAGTAATGAGAGACTGGAAGTCAGAAGAGGCATTAGGTAGATTAGTGAATCATTAATCTGTGGACGCTGGTGAGGTCTTATGTGAAGGAATAATGAAAAATCAATCATTACTTTGTGTCAGTGACTATGTTGTCTTGAGTACACACAGACACACACACACAAACACAGCCATTGCATAGTCTTAAAAAGCTAGTAAGAAGCAGCTAGATTGCCTAAGGAGTATAAATTGGAATATAGAAGATGTGAAATAAAATCCAGCCTCAGACAATTACTAGCTGTTTGACACTGGGTAAGTCACTTAATATCTTACCCCCTCAATTTCTTCACCTGCAAAATGGGGATAATAACATCTCTGACTTCTCAGGGCAGCAGGATAAAATGATATAAACATCTGTAATGTACATTACAAACCTTAACACATACACAAGTGATAATATTAAAATAGGGGATGATAAGATATAGGAGAGTCATAGTAAGAGACTACTGTTTTGTTGTAGAAAGTCTTAGAAATGGGTAAACAGAGTCAAAGGGCATTGGTAGATGCATCCTATAGTGCAAGTTTCATTACTGGTCCCCCCAAAGAAAGGTGGACGTAGGTTTTAAAATGAATATCCAATAACCAAGTATTATATTTTATAAATTTTATTAATAATAACTAAAGTAAAAAAGCTAACTAAAAAATGCTCCCCATCCTGGTTGCGAGGGAAGAGAGCAAGCGGGAGGAGCTACAGAACATATAAACACTTATGTGAGGACGCAAATGTGCACAAAGAGAAAAGCATTCTGGATAATGTAGTTTTAGGAATTCTGGGGTACATAGTTCAAAATACAAAATCTCCATTCATACAGTGGAAAAATGGGAGATGTGGAAGGAGAGGGCACAGGACAAGAATATGCCTGCTTGGGCACAGTGTGAATTTGGCTAGTAATATGATGGGTGACCCGCTAGTAGTATATAAGGTCTGTGATGTCAAGGATTATATTGCTTTTCTGTTTGTATACATACAAAATTTAATTACCTGCTCCCTAGTACTACCTTAGCACACAGTAAGTGTTTAATACATGTTTATTGATTGAGTTGATGAATAGACTACGCACAATCACCATTTAATTGAATATGAATGATTGATGAAGGCAATCAGCTGTTGATCCAGCCCGTTTCCCTCATGAACCAATAAAGAACTTAAAGAGGAGAGAGGAATCAGGAGACTCCATAAGGTGGACTCTACTGAGCAGCTGAGTTCCTACTAAAGTCACATCATTCTGTTTCTGTCCTGACATTGAAGAGGTCTGGGACAGCCTTGCTTCAGCATCTGTCCATGCTCCATGCTCCTCCTGGATAATAGCGTCCTCACTGCCTTTGGGGAATTCTGTAGGATTCATAATCGGCATATTAAAAGGGCTCCTGGATTTCTGATGACCAGAGCAACTTCTATGCAGGTTGTTCTTTCAGTGTCAGATGGGTGGGAGAGTGGGTGGGTTGGCCAGCACAATTAAAATAAATGAGATCTGTTATCAACCCTGCACTCCCAAGAATGAGAGGCAAGAGTTGGCTGCTATTGACTGTTCCCATGATTTGTGATCCTGGGGCCATAGTGAGAGTGTTTGCTTTATATGTATTTATTTTACTTGACCTTCTGTGTAATTACTTTTACATTCGGAAGCCTGTTTGGATGTGGCTTGTGTGTCAAAGCTGTAGTTATAGGTAGTTTTCTCTGAGACAGCCTTGAGGAAAGGGAGCTTTAAACAACCCTTTTCAATTCTGTCCGCAGTGAAAGACCCCTGCTGGGTTTTGCCAAGGTTCCCAGCCAAAGTATCTCTGGCTGTCACAATGAGGAGCATGCATTGGAATGCTAATGTGCCACTGTTTTGTTCAAGGAAAGGGGTTCCTTTCTGAGGTTCTGTCAAAGGGTCACAGATGTAGACCCTTAAGGAATCTCAGAGGCTTTCAAGTCCAATTCCCTCATTTTACAGATGAGAAGACTGAGACTATGTGGGGGGAAAGTGACTAGCCAAATTTTTGTTCAGATGGAATTAAAAAAATTTTTTAAATTATATATACATATATATGCCACTTAGTATGTCTTGCTATAATATTTATAATAAATAACTCAGTAACTAGATAAATAAATGAGTGAATGAACCAATGATTGACTTTCTGATTGAACCAATGAATGATCAATAAATATAATGCTTAGCATAGTGCCTGATACATGATGGTACCATATAAATGTATCTCTTTTCCTTTCCCCTTATCAAATCTGTCCTTCAAACCATAACAGATTGTTCTGTCTTAATATACCCACAAGGGATAACTTGGTTATTAGAGCAGCAGGATCATCTTGGATCAACTTTCACCTCCATTACATATTAGTTGTGTAATATCAGACAAATCACTTAACCTATCAATTCCCCAAAGCAATTCTCTCCGATGCTAAGTTGCAGAGAATGTGCCAATCTTCATTGGCTGAGGATGTTTCCTCACTGGAAATTCATCAGAACAATGAAATCACTGGTCCAGTTTCCCTCTCCTCCATAAAAATTCCCACATTAGCAGAAGGCAAAGAGACATGAAATGACTCTGTCACAGACAACTAGCTGGTAAGTGGTTAAGCTGATATCTAGTAGTCATTTTATTTTGCTCCAAAATCTTCAAGGATAATTTAGTTTTAATTTTATCTTTATTTGTATTTTAATAACAAATTTACAAATAAGTTTCCAAAGTTATATGATTCATATTGTCTCCCTCTTTTCTTCCCTTCGCCCTCCCAGAGTTGACAAGCAATTCAATTTGGGTTATACATGTATTATCACAAACCTCTTTCCATATTATTCATTTTTTGAAAGTGTATAATCTTGGGGGTAACTGAGTGGCTCAGTGGATTGAGAGCCAGGCCTAGAGATGGGAGGTTCTAAGTTCAAATCTGGCCTCAGATACTTCCTGGGCAAGTTACTTGACCCCCATTGCCCACCCTAACCATTCTTCTACCTTGGAGCCAATAGACAATATTGACTCTAAGATGGAAGGCAAGGCCTCAAAAAATAAGTAAATGAAGCACCATATTCTAAAAAAAAATAAAAATTGTATAATCTTATAAAATCAAAACCTCAGGGGTTATTTATTGATCATTAAGTAATTTGGTGTTAGGAAGACCTGTTTTCTTTATACTACACACATTAGCCAAGATACTGTGGTGTGAGGACTGAAAAGGAAAAATAAAACAACTATCTGACTCTCTGATCTCTTTTTAAAACTTTATTAAAAGGAAAAAAAAAAAAACACCACCAGAGTTCCCTGGCTGAAATTAACTAGAGCCCCTCCCAGGC
The DNA here is from genome assembly GCF_016433145.1 of Gracilinanus agilis. Classification (NCBI taxonomy): domain Eukaryota; kingdom Metazoa; phylum Chordata; class Mammalia; order Didelphimorphia; family Didelphidae; genus Gracilinanus; species Gracilinanus agilis. The sequence goes on from NC_058135.1 coordinate 264,947,407, forward strand.
ACAGGGTTGGTCTTTATCTTTATCTTTACCAACCCCACGCCTGGGAAGCAGAGAGCATGACCTCTCCCCTACAAGGGATTGGTCCAATTCAGGACCAATCCCATGCCAGGAAATTGGGGGGTCCCTCCCCTAGCATGGGATTGGTCCACTCAAGACCAAACCCACACCAGGAAGTAGAGGGGAGGGACCCTTGGTATCTCCTGGAAGAGGTAGTTCCTCAACAGGCATAATCTTTTAAAACCAAAAGGGGGAAAATCCAACACTCAGTCAAGCTCAGGAAAATTCTCTAAGGCATATCAATAAGAGAAGAGTTACTTAACCACAGTAGTGGAAATATTTTCCACACTGGGAGTAATCTCCACAATTATCAAATCACGTTTAGACCAAAAAATAAAAGTATTTCTGGCTATAATCTGGTGCTACAATAGCTTTCCAGTCATCTTTTCTTTACCCTTCCTTTTACTTATGATTAATCAACATGTATTCTTCTCTGTCCCTATAGGTCATCCTAAACTTGACCATCTCCATGTCCTGAAGCCGATGTACCCATTGTCAAAGCTAGTTCAGCATTTTAAGAGGCTCCAAAAGAAAGTGTGGGAGAGGCAGGAGGCTGCCTACTAAACTGAAGACTTACAGAGCCATTGTCCTAAGCTCATTGCTGTATGCCTGAGAAAACCTGGATGGTCTGCTAGTGCCATGCTAGAAAATTAAAATGTTTCCAATTGAATTGTTTTAGGATTCTGAGAATTACATGTCAAAGTAAGGAACCAGACACTGAGCTCATTTCTAAAGCCGAACTGCCAAGCATTCCAGTTCTACTGCAGACAACCCAACTCAGATGGGGGTGGGGGTTCGTATTGTTTGAATTCAGAATGCACATTTTCCTTAAGACTAATTTACACTGAAGTCCTACAAGGGAAGTGCTCACATGGAAGTCAAAAGAAGTGGTCCAGGGACACTCTCAAGGTATCTCTGAAAGAAATTTTAGTAAAAGAGTGTGAGGTATGGGACTGCCTCCTGGGCACAAGACTACCCATCATGGCATGCCCTCATCAAAGAAGGTGCTCCACCAGCAAAGCAGAATCACAAAACAAAACATGAGATTTGCAAATCTAGAGAAATCCCCATTAGAAATGTTCAAACACCAGTGTTGGAGCCTTCAGAGCCTGAACACACTGTACCCGAAACCAACCTCATGATGCCATTGGTATCCTTGGATTATTTATTTATTTAACACTTACCATGTGTCTTAGAATCAATACTATGAATTGGGTGCAAGTCAGAAGGACCATAAGGGCTAGGCAATGGTGGTTAAGTGACTTGCCCAGGGTCACATATCAAAGGAAGCTTCGGAGGCCAGATTTGAACTCAAGGAGATGAGTCATCCTGACTCCAGCCTAGACACTCTCTGCACTATGGTACTATCTGTTGCCTAGGCACTGGGGATACCAATAAAAAGAAGAAAAGCAGGCTGTTGTGAGGATGAACAGAAACATGAATAATAAGTCAGGACAGTAAGTAATGGAGGCAAAATTTGAAACTAATTCTTCCTGATACATGATCTAATTCTCTCGGCCACATTGCCTGAAGAAGTATATGAAATACAATAATAATATTAAATATGACCATAAGAACATAAGGGCTATAAATTATGAAGCACTTAAAAATTCAAACCAATATTGCCCATACATTCAGAAGAATCTTTGTATTTGAATATATCTCTATCCTGACATGCATGAATACTCAGATATCTACATTCATTTGATTATATGCCAACATAACATAATAGGGAGAACATATGAACTTTCATTCATGAGAAATGGGTTTAAATCTTGACTCTAGCACTTATTAATTGTGAATCTCCTGGAAAGTCATTTAGCCTTCCTGTACCTCGATTTTTTAAAATCTGTAACAGGGGAATAACAATGTTTGTCCTAGATATTCTGTAACCATTCATCATAATAAGAATGAGTTATTATTTTAATGATTTTGTTATGGTTGATATTAGAGTGATTTGCGAATATCCCTCAAAATAAACCATCTGACAGGTAAGCAAAGAACCAAACGAATCAATAATGACACTGGTACATTAAGAATTCTTTCAATTTCTAGGAATGGGTATTGTCTCTAACAAAACAGAATGATTATAAAGCATAGTTAAAGAAACAGTTTAGTAGTCTTGCTGGTTAGGAAAAGTTTTCCTTCCTTTATCAACCAATCAGTCATTTAAGTTTGGTAAAACTGACCATTTTGTTATCTCAACTCCAGAGCCACCATTTTAAAAAGATAACTTGCTGTTGAAAGTGGTGATGGAATTCTTTTTTTTTTTTTTTTTTTTTCACCTTTACCTTCTGTCTTAGAATCAGTATCAGTTCCGAGGCAGTAGAGTGGTAAGGTCTAGGCAAATGGTATTAAGTGACACAGCTAGGAAATGTCTAAACACCAGAGATGAACTCAGGATCTCTGTGTCTAGTCCTAGTTCTCCATCCACTGAGCCACCAATCTGCTTTCAAATGAGGGGATTCAATTTTTAGTTGTTTGTTATTCAGATGATCCTACAATCTTATATAGATTCTGACTTTGGGAATTGTCTTTAGAATTTGGAACCTTTTTAGCAATTATTTGCTTACCATTCACTTCTCCATGTTATTTTACAGATAAAGAAACTGAGGTGAGCAGGTATTTGCCTAAGGTAACACAGCTAATGTACATCTGAGGCTGGATTCAAATTCAGGAAGATGAACCTTCTTGATTCCATGCCTGGCCCACCATTGATTTCAGAGATAAAATGTCACCCCCTAGTTTGAAGAATAGCTAGTATTGCTACTATCATCTAGCTGTAAGATGGTATATTGAATTAGGAGTCGTGTCTGTTTGGGGGTCAAAGGTGTGCCAAGATAAATTTATGTATATAGTATTTCCCTTATCTCCCACCCAGCATTTCAGTATGTCTGTCTTTCCAAATTGTGCAAAGATGACCATTTTTGTTCTATGAGTGCTAATGAAGTCCCAAGAGATGTTCTACTAGAAGGACATTTTTTGTTCCTTTTTTGTAGTCACAGACATATTGGACATTAAAAATAAATGCTATTTAAGGCTAGAGTCATGAGCCAGCAGATGGGCTCTGCTATGTGGTTCATGACAGGTTCTAAAGACAATTCCCAAAGTCAGAATCTAAATATGATTATAGGATCATAAAATAATTAAAATCAATGCAGATCACCCACAGACACCACATATTAGGGCAAATTTCTTCCATATCTTTGTCTTTTCAAAAAAACAAAACTTTATAGCCACTGCCATTTTCTTGTTATCATACCTAAAGATGTTATGAACATCAATAATATCTGACATTGAATCAGAACTTTGGAATTGATAAAATATCCTAAGTTCATCTGACCTGTCTTAAAGGATAGATATAAGTAGATATAACTGAAAAATTCATACATGTCTGAACATTTTTGAGCATGTAGGTTTGTGAATGGATGGTGTGTTTGTTGCCTATACAAAGAAGAAATTTAATAAATGCTTATTAATTGTCTGAGGATTAAATTTGGAGAGATCCATTCCCACTTAGGTTATGGGCTAATGACATTTTTGGTCACAGCCACACTTAAAGAACATCTCTATGTCACAGAAAGGTTGTATGGAGCATCAGTGATGGTTTTACCCAAACTGGTAAAGTTGTTTTTTTTTTTTTTTTACATTTTTTATATTACATTAAATTTAATTAATGTTTTATTTTTTTAAAAATTTTAAATTTTTTCACATTGCATATCAATACAATTTTAACAATAATTTCTAACATTTTTATCTATGCTCTCCTCCTCCTTTTATCTTCCTTGATATATCAGGAAATATAATATATAGGTTGTACATATGGTATCCTATTTCCAAGTTCATCATGGTTGAAAGAAGAAGATACATATTTTTTATAGAAGAGAAAAAATTCATGAAGGAAATAAATTGGAAATGGTATGCTTCAGTGTGCATCCAGATTCCATCAATTCCTCCTTTGATTATGAAAAGTGTTTTTTTTTTTTGTTTGTTTTTTTTTGTCATGAATCCCTTGGAGTTGTTCTGGATCCTTACAATGCTGATAGTAGTGAAGTCATTCACAGTTGATCACAGTTGATCATAGTAACATTATTGCTGTTACTACCTATGATGTTCTCCTGGTATTGCTCATTTCACTTTGCTTTGATTCATATGTCTTCCTTTTTTTGTGATCATCTTGTTCATCATTCCTTGTGGCACAATAAGTATTTCATTACAATCATATATCACAACTTGTTCAGACATTTCTTAATGGATAGATCTCCCTTCAGTTTCCAGTCATTTGCCACCACAAAAAGAGCTGCTATATTTTCTTTCTAAAAGTGATAGATTCTTGAGACATTGAAAGGAATATGTAAAGGAAATACTTCATGATATTTTGGTATTAATACAATAAATTAGGCCCATTGGATGGAATTCCTTCTTTTATACTCATTGAAGTCACTGAAACAATGACAAAGAAGAGATTCTGGAATAACTAAGATACTGAGGGTTATTTTCTTTCTATTTATAAGGTGCTACTTGATTTCAAAGTATTCCTTTCACTGTCTTGAGTTATTCTTGCATAGTCTTTACTGGATAAGTATGGCAAGTATTATTGAAATAATTTTATAGGCTGTGAATGAGAAGGTCAAGGGGTAAAACAAATTCAGCTAAAGTCACACACTAATAGATCTACAAGTTGAGGGCTCAAATCTTTTTATTGCTAGGCTAATTTGTTTTGTGGTTGTGCTTGTTTTCCTGGGAGAAGGAGGGGATGTTAGGATGGGGAGAAGGATACAGAATGTTGGAGTTGCAAGGACTTTAGAGGTCATCTAATCTAATGCAGACCACAGAAAATGATAGTGTACTTGGGGCATAGAATTCTGGCAGCCAGGTTGTTCAGCAGCACATAAAGTGCTGAACCTATAGTCAAAAAGACCCAAGTTCAAATTCAGCCTCAGACATTTACTAGATGTGTGACTCCAGGCCAATTGTTCATTTTCCTTACCCATAAAATGAAAATAAGTATATTATCTCTCTCTCAGGGTTTTGGGGAGGCTAACAATTAATAATATGTATAAATGCTTTGTAGAATTTAAAATCACTAAATAAGTGATATGATTATTATTAGCAATGAAAGTAACTATTATTATCATAGAACAAGAAATACAAGGGCACAAAGGCTTCTTGGAACGCAATACACTTCATGTTAGAGTTGGAAGAGACCTGAGAGATAGTTTAGTCCAACTCTCTCATTTTTCTGAAATTTCTTCTTTTATTAGGTTAGTATTATTATATATAATGATATTATTATCATTATTAAGTTAGAACTGTGATTTGACTTAATGTCATAGAGCTAACTATTTGTAGAATCAAACCTTAGAACCTGGGACTTCTAATGCTCAAGTAATGTCTGATGTCTTCTACCCAGCTGAAAAAACCATAATGAAAAGAAAAATAATGTTCCATACCAACCCTTCCTCCACCTCTTCCCTGTACTTTTTAAGTCTGATTAAAATCAAGTTACAGTGCCTTCATAGATTATAGTCATCATGAAAAATTAATTTTTATGCTTGGCTGTGCTTTGTCCCTTCTCCATTATCATTTGAAAACACTACACCTATGCAGGCTCAAAGGTCTAGAGTTTTCTTAAAGCTAGTGTCAGCATAATATTCTCTTCTGTAAACAGACAGTGAATTGAATCCGGAGGGGAAAAATGTTTCCTTGAAAAATAATTAGTACTTAGCTTTGCCTCATTGAGTTTCAAAATGTGCTCTAGATTTCATTATTTTCTCCTCTCACCTTATTTCTTATTTCAATTCATTTCCATTCAAACATTTAAAAAATAATTTACTATATATAAAGAATTTTGCTAGATATAAGAAATATGAATTCATATATAAAGATTAGCCTCTGCCTTCAAGAAGCTTAAATTCTACTAAATTTGATTCAATTAACTTTAATTTGAGAATTGGGATAAGCAAATTATACCCCATGCTAAACTATTTGCTAGAAAACCCCACCTGGATGTCCCTAAGAATCTCAAAGTGATCAAGTCCATAGAAATAACTTAGAAAATGTGGCAGAAATTACTTTCTTCATCACCATCAAAAATTCATTCATCCACCAATCTCTCTTATTTTTAAAGTAGCAAAATAATTCTCCACTTAACCTGGGTTACAATCTTGAAACCATTTACCCCCCTTTTCTCATTGTTACTTCATTCTGCAGTTATCTTCTAATTGGTCTACATAAGTCTTGATTCTCTCCTTTCCAGTCTGTCCTTCATGTAGACATCAAATGAAAATTATTAAAACAGAGTTACATCTAGTCCTGCCACTTCCTTGATTAAGAAAAAATAAAACAAAATACTTTATTAGCTCTTTATTTTAATCTAGAATTATGCACAAACTCTTAATGTTGCTTATTCAAAAATTCTACAATCTGTCCCCTACCTACCTGGTGAGATATATTTCATATTATTGACCTTTATGCATTCCATATTACAATGAATCTAGACGACTAGAAGTGACCTGAAATTAGCATCCCTTCTCCCATTCCAGGCTTTTTATGGGATGTCCCCAATGGCTAGAAGTGATCCTACTCACTTCCACCCTTTTATAACTTTAAATTCCGAGTTAAGTTCTGGTGAAAATTGTTAAGTGAATATATAAACTTTTCTATCATCCATAGTGACACGTGTGCCTCCTCTTCACAATTTATTGCATTTACTAATTTATGGGCAACTATGCCATGTTTCTTCATAGAATATAGAATCCTTAAGAGCAGAGCCTGTATCATTTTTATCCTTGTTTCTTCAGCAAACACAGCCTCAGATATTTTTTATCATTGGTGTGACTCTGGACCAGGCACTTAACCCTGCTTGCCTCAGTTTCCTCATTCATAAAAAGCTGGAGAAGGAAAGAGCAAACTAGTCTAGTACTTTTGTTAAGAAAATTCCAAACACTACACCAAGACAAATTCAGAAAGGGTGAATCACTTGAGTATAAATAAGGAAACTATAAGTAAATTAGGTGAACATAGAATAGTATACCTGTCAGATCTTTGCGAAAGGAAAGATCTTAAGACCAAGCAAGAGTTAGAAAAAAATACAAAATGTAAAATAAATAATTTTGATTACTTTAAATTAAAAAGTTTCTGTGAAAACAAAATCAATACAACTGAAATTAGAAGGGAAGCAACAAATTCGGAAAAAGTCTTTATAACAAGAACCTCAGACAAAGGTCTAATTATTGAAATTTATAAGGAGCTAGATCAATTGTATAAAAAAATCAAGGCATTCCCCAATTAATAAATGGGGAAATGACATGAATAGACAATTTTCAGATAAAGAAATAAAAACTATTAATAAACACATGAAAAGTGTTCTAAATCTCTTATAATCAGAGAAATGAAAATCAAAACAACTCTGAGATGTCACCTCACACCTAGCAGATTGGCTAACATGACAACAAAGGAAAGTAATCAATGTTGGAGGTGATGTGACAAAATTGGGACATTAATACATTGCTGATGGAGTTGTGAATTGATCCAACAATTCTGGATGGCAATTTCGAACTATGCCCAATGGTCTTTAAAAGACTGCCAGTCCTTAGATCTAGCCACACCACTCCTGGGTTTGTAACCCAAAGAGATCATAAGAAAAAAGACTTATACAAAAATATTCATAGCCATGTTATTTGTGGTGGCAAAAAATTGGAAAATGAGGGGATGCCCTCTGATTGGGGAATGGCTGAACAAATTGTGGTATCTGTTGGTGATGGAATACTATTGGGCTGAAAGGAATAATGAGCTGGAGGAATTCCATGTGAACTGGAATGACCTCCAGAAATTAATGCAGAGTGAAAGGAGCAGAATCAGGAGAACATTATACACAGAGACTGATACGCTGTGGTACAATCGAATGTAATGGACTTCTCTATTAGCAGCACTGAAATGACCAAGGACAATTCTGAGGGATTTATGGAAAAGAATGCAATCCACATCCAGAGGACAAAATGTGGGAGCAGAAACACAAAAGAAAAACAACTGCTTGATCTCATGAGTCAATGGGGATATAACTGGGGATGTAGACTCTAAAAGATCATCCAGTACAAATATCAATAATATGGAAATAGGTCTTGATCAACAACACATGTAAAACCCAGTGGAATTGTGTGTTGGCTACAAGAGGGAGTTAGGGGAAGGAGAGGGAAAGAACATGAATCACGTAACCATGGAAAAATATTCCAATTAACTAAACTTTTCAAAAAAAAAAAATAAAGGAGGAAAACCCCAAAAGCTGTCATGAAAAGTCAGATGAAATTGAAATGACTGAACAAAAATAATATTTTTAGCAATAGGCACAATTTTTTTGTTTATAGTAGGTGCTTTATAATTACATATGTATTTTATGTGTCTATATTCATAATATATAATTATTAAATAAATGTTTTATATATACTTGTATATAAAATATTGCCAATACATTGTTATGAATATAGATACATATTATAATTTATAACATACATTTCTGTGTACTCAAATAGAACCATGATCTTGCCAATTTTCTAGGGTCCTACAGTGACAAAAATCAGAATACATGAATGCCTACAACTCTGTAAATTTTGTTTTTTTCTTCAAACAAGTTAGTCACAAATTATGAAGGTCTTCCTCAATTTTTTTTGAGGCCATGAGGGTACCATTGGAGGACTCTGGAGCTCACCTGCTATTCCTTGCCTTTTCCATGTTTTGGAACTATGTTATTTTCCTGATATTTTCCTAATGTGTGTGTATGTATACACATTTTTCTAGATTATATATAGATACAATTTTAAATAATTGTTTCCTGATATTTTGCTATCCATCCTCTCTTCTATCCCTCCTCCTCCCCAAGATAATAGGCAATATGATATAAGTTATATGTACATGGCTCTAATGAAATGGGTATTCCCATGTTAGTCATATTTTTAAAGAAGGCATGCATTGCATATCCTACTGTAATACAATTTTCATTTAAACCCTTATTTCCATCTTAGAATCAATACAGTATTTGTTTCAATGTAGAAGAATGTTAAGGAGGACTAGGAAATGGAGCTTAAGAAACTTGCTCAGGGTCACACAACTAGGAACTATCTGTGCATAGGTTTAAACCTAGAACTTACTGTCCCTAAGCCAGGCTCTCAATCCACTGAGCCATCTAGCTGCTCCCTGTTTTATAATTCTTTTTGACACCTTTTACTTTTTATTCCTCTTCTGAATTCCTGATTGCTTAAATGTTTCTGACTGCTCACATCCACTGTGAAATCTTCAACTTCTCTCTCTGGGTTGATCATCATTAGTTCTTTGAAATAATGGTATTCCAGTTTTTGCTGCCAAGGAGCAATGCTAATAAAATATTTGTACTGGAAAAAATATGACCCCTTGCTCTTATAGGATGCTAAAAGCAATTTATGAATTTTCAAAAGTAATATAGTCTGCTTTTTTTTTTTACTTTTCAAATAAAAATACAGCTTCTGGATTGTCTATCTCATATATATATATATATATGTACATATATATATATATATACACTATCTATCTCATATATATGTATACACACACACACACACACACATATATACTTTTAAAAAGATCTTTCTGATGTCCGTTCAGATGAGTGTTGAAATTGTGGCAACAGATATTCTTCATCCATTTAACCCTTCTTTTGTGAATGGATAGGCCAAATAACTGAATAATTACAGACCTTGTGTAGAGGTTCTATGTAATCACCACAATGCCATCTACAGAGAATATTAAAAGAACCCCAACTACAAGGAGTCTCTCTGGGAATTGGATCCTGAGATGGATCTCCTCCATCATGGCATAAAATCAATCTATCTATCTTTATCTTTCTATCTGTCTGTCTGTCTATCTGTCTATCTATCTATCTATCTATCTATCTATCTATCTGTCTGTCTGTCTGTCTGTCTGTCTGTCT
>NC_058135.1:264961302-264993934 GCF_016433145.1 Gracilinanus agilis
ATAGTCTTATAAAACTCAAACCCCAATCGTATAAAGTATAATTTTTAAAGAACATTTTAACAATAAGCTATGAATCTATAACTGTGAGTTTAAGAATGAATGGAATGAAAGAAAGTTCAGCCATTGAATATAGTTTGCACTTTACCAAAGTGTGGTATGAATCAAATGGAAGATAGAGGTTTTTTAAAGTATGGTTTGAAGAAGGTTATGTGTGTGATGTTTAAATTTTTGATGATGGTGGTTCACTCTTTTGCAGACTAGAAATATCTCCAAGTGGTATAGAGAAAGACTGATGTATTAAGTTACCTTCTGTAATATAGGATTTTAGCATTGCCATGTTGGCTTAGGGCAAGCCTGTCACTTGCCCTGGATGGAATTTTGAAGAGGGCATGAGACACTTGGCAGATACCAACTGGTAGTTGAGTTGGGAGTATAAAAAGCCCTGGAAAACCAGATCTGGGTTCTTCCCTGACCTGTCTTCATCCTGACCACTCATCTACCCCTTCTCCTGGGCCTGGGAGTTGGGAAAAAAAGGGTGGAGGGATTGGAAGAGGGTGGTTTGGGAGTGAGAAAGTGAGTAGCTAGGATTTTAGGACTAAATCTCTAAGAATTTTGTATCATTATCTACAAAATTAGCTATTAGATCAACTAAATTTCCTTACCAGAGACCACTTCACTCTGGCTAAGGACTGCCTAGACCTTCCAAAGACCTTCTACCAGCTTTAGCCAGAAAAACCTCTACAACAGATTTTAGCATTTCCTAACCCTCTTACCATTGCCTTGTTCCTTCCCCAGTTACCCATAGCCTTAACCAGTGAATCCTGTGGTTATTTCCCTACCATCAAAGGCTAAGAGGAAAGGCAACAGGCAGGAATTCTGAGCAGTTAGAGATGGAACAAGCTCCATAGCTGAGGGCCGGAAGCACTAAGTCCACTTCTCGCCAGTCTGCCATTAACCAATAGGAGGCTGTTTCCTCAGCAGAGAGGGACCAGCTCCCTGGAATCTTAAAGGAGCCTGGGGAGTGGCAGTGAGGTTTCACTGGGCACTCAGTTCCCAGATTTCGGATCCTTGTACTTCCATAAACAAGTTACAAGCCCAACTGAGTTGCTCACTCCATCCTGACAACCAGCACTTTCCTCCTACTAGCCTGATACCAGCTCAAGGACCTTGTTGTCTCACTTATTCATTACACTTCATAAAAGGAAAGATGGAAGGAAGTATGAGAGAGAGGGAGAGAGACAGAGAGACAGAGACACAGAGACACAGAGATAGAGATAGATACATAGATAGATAGATAGAGAGAGAGAGAGAGAGAGAGAGAGAGAGAGAGAGAGAGAGAGAGAGAGAATTTTCTTCTTAAGGGGAAGAAGGGCACCAGTATTTACATAGCACTTAATATGTGGCAGGCACTATACTAAGTATTTTGAAAATATCTCATTTAATCCTCTCAAGAAATGTTTGAGATAAGTACTGTTATTATCTTTATTTTACAATTGGAGAAATTGAAGCAAATAGAGATTTAATTGACTTTTCTAGGTCACAAGATAGTAAGTATCTGAGCCTGGATTTGAACTCTGGTCTTTCTGATTTCAGGTCCAATTCTCTATATCCTGTACCACCCAGGTGTATCATCATTTGACTATTTTTTTGAACCAACACATAGGAAAAATTAGCAATGAAAAAAATTTAAATGCATTTTCCATACATCTTTTGTTTATATGACATCTACATTTCCTAATGTATTCATTTTCTCTTCTTTTTCCAAATTGTTAACTTTTGTTGTAAAGATTTTTTTAAATAAAAAATGGCTTAGCAAAATTCATCACCATATTAGAAAATCAGATAATGTATACAGGGGTCCTCACCCCTAGTTGTCTACATTTGTAAAAATTTATAGTGACAGTTGGCTGATACTTTATAAAGGTTAAAAGTTAAGCTTTTAATCTTTCATACATGCAAAGTTAATTATATATCTTAAAATAAAAATCATAGCAAAATATTTCTTAAAAAACAACTAATCACTTCATTCTAATAGTCCTGCCCTGTAGAATGGATTTTTGAACACCCATCTGTGTCCAAAAGATTCAAGACAGATCAACCTTTGAAGATAATCAGAAGTGGCTCATGGAAAACTATTTAGACAGTTTCATTCAAATGGCATTTTTTTACTTCTCCTCCTAGATTTTTCATTATACAGAATGTTTGCAAGGAAATGAGTCTTTGTTGCTTAGAAACTCATCTCCTTGGATTTCAGAATTACATCTCTGTGATAGCAAGGAATGCTAAGTCTGCTTTACCACTATCATGAGACTATAGTTTAGAGAAGGGAGTAAGAATAAAGAAAAAGGTAATATTGAAAACAAGACCAAATCCCCATTTTCTTGCTAATGTCCTTCAAGGTGAAAAAAGAAAAAAAAATATAATTTTTCCTCCCCTCTTCAAGGAAGGGTGAAGTCAGGTATTACTGCAAATAAAATGTAAAGGGCAAGGATTGAATGCATCACCCCAGCATGGGAACAGTTCCTCAGAAACTTTATCTGTGTCTGCAAAATAATATGCAACTGAATTACTTAATAAATGAACTGATGACTTAAAATTGTACCACTGACAAGTTCTATTTAATTAATTTTAAAATATCAATCTTATATGCTCAATAAGATGGCTAGAGAAGTATTGTAGCAGTGTACATTGCAATGAGATAGGCAACACATATAGGGGAGTGGTGATCAGGCAGAGCATCATTTTGGTTTGTGAAGTTAAGGATACTGAAATGCTTCCAAAGGAGACAGAGGTACACATCTCACACAGTTTGAGTTGTATTAAAATATGGTTGCACTGATCATAAGTCATGGTTTCAAAAGTGGATATGGGAGGACTGAAAGGAAAGGCTAGATTTTTCACAATTAGGCATTTTAAAGTCTCCAGAAGACCAGGTTGTAGAAAATTTTGTGTAGGAAACCATGGTTGGAGCTTTCAGGAATAGGTAGTTACAAATCATGACTACAGGATCTGAGGGTAGATATTACAGATTTAAAGAGGGATAAAACCAGAAATATGTTAGTAAATGTTTAATGAATATCTCTCTGGGAAGAAGCAATATATTCATGGCACACTTTTAAATTTAATTTGCATTATTATCAACTTCTCCATCACTTTCTTAAATCTTGACAATTAACAAAACCACAAAGCCAGCCCTAATTTGTAGTGTTTGCTGATTTCTGAGGTGTAAATGATCTTGCTGAAAATTTAACGACTAACTACATCTCACCAGGTGGAGCTGGCTCCAACACACCACTGGAAATTATTCAAGGACATGGTCAACTAGGTTAAGCAATCAAGTAGTTGTGGAGGTTATGGGAATGAAGTCTGAAAAGAATGAAGTGCTAAGAAAAGATAGCTAAGCCAAAACCAAGTGCATTGTTGAAAGAACTGATGACTTCAGTAAATGTCAGAAAACAATTATTAAAAATTACATGAACATGTTTTTTACCTGGAAAAAAATAATGATAAAATGAACTGATGATTTTTAACTGATGAAAAAAGTCATTTAGAGGACAAATAATGTCTTTACATATGTGTATTCCCAAGAGGGATTCTGTTTCTCTAAAATTAAGTATAAGGTGGTCTGTCTGGCATTTAAAGATTTTTACAGCCTAGTCCCTTTCCATCTTCCCAGTCTTCTTTCACTCTTTCCCTTTCACATTTATTATGAATCATCATCTTATCTACCTGCAGTTCTTAGAAAATATTCCTTTATTCTTAGATTCCACATCATTTCCCAGACAAGATCTCAGTGCTTGGATCTTCCCTCTTCATTCCTATCTTTTAGTTTGCCCAACTCCTTCAAAATTTATCTCAAATCCCTCTTTCTGCAGTAAAACATTCCTGGGTCCTTCTGAGATTATCTTCGTTGTACTCTATTTACAGCATATTTTAGACTTCACTAGTCCTTGTAGCCAAGAAAGACTTAAAAAGCTACAAATCACATAGAAATGATTTAGTAAATGAATGATATTGGGAAGTTTCATTTGTTATAACTCCCATGAATCTCTTGCTATTTTTCATGAACTCAGATCTAGGCAAAGTCACCATCTTTCTGTTCTTCAATCAAGTTATTCCATTTCCTGTCTCTATGACATTGCATAACTGACCTCCCAGTTTCCAAATATATAATATCCGTACTATTTCTTAGAATCTATTGGTTCCCTCAATACTCACCTCAATTGTTAGCTCTTACATGAAAACTTTCCTTATCTCCCATTCCAGTATCTAGTGTTTCTGGTTTCCAAAATAAATTACCTCATATTTCTTTTGTATGCATCTATTTATATATTTGCCACTGGATGAGAAGTCATCAATTTCCCTGGTTATGCAACTACTATCGATGACACAATTCATAGACTAAATCAATATAAGCCGAATATACTTATATATGTAAGTGGCACATCTTTTTCTTTCACAATGCAATCTTTGTGAAATCAACTTTTCTTATGTCTTTATCATCTAACTCTGTAATTGGCATAGAGTAAGGACTAAGTGCAACTCTGTTCCCTGGTAAGAAGGCAGTCCTAAGACTTTTTTTTCCAAGTTAATAATCTATGGTTCTCTACCATTTGGGATGAGACATGATTGGATTATACCATACCAAAATAGGTTGGATGGCACATTAGATGTGAAGTAGAAAGTCTTCATGATCAGAGTGACTTTTCAAGCCTATGGAATTAACTTCTAAAATTATATTTCTATGGAGGCATTTTTTACAGACTCTAAGGTAGAGATAGGCAGGCAAAGTAACACATAGAGACTGTGCCTTCAGCTTTTCAACCCCAACTTACAAGTGAGACCCATTATCTGTTATCTCCATGCACCAGTTCACTATTCAGCAAATTACTGGTGCAAATTATGTCATATCATTACACACTCTTTGAAGCCATAACCATACATTGCTTGAAGAAATTTGTATGAAGGGGAATTTGTTTTGTGTTAAAAGAGTACATTACATGTAATTCTGTGAATGGTATGGTTGGAACTGCTTTCGTTTTAAAAAGTCAGAATAATTGTGAAAGTTAGATACAGACAAAAGAAAAATATATGTATGTTCATATTGGCTTGTATAACATATCACAGACATTCAATTTGTCTTATTTTTTCAGAGCTTGAGAAATTCAATGAAGAAATGTTTGGCTGAATATTTTATACACATTTATTTTTGAATAGATTTTAAAAAACACACTTGATCTTTCTGACCCAATTGAGGAGGGTAATCTCATTTCTTTAGCTATTTAACAGGTTAAGTTTCTTCTTATTCATATGAAATGTGTTAATGTTCAAAATTTTTCTAGGGCAAGTTTGGATATTTCCTTCAAATTCCATTGAGTTCAAGAATTCATTCAGCTGGCCATCAAAAGAACATTCACTGAATGCTACATTTCAGGAACTGTCCTGTGTGCTAAATGGAGAAAGAGAGTCAAATAGATAGAGTCTTTGCCTTCAAGGAGCTGACAATATAATCTGGGAGATAAGACATGCACACAAAGGACCAAAATACAAAGTAGTTTGGGAAAAGTTCATGGGAAAGGTCCAGACAACCTTTTCACCCAACATGATCTGTATCTTTTAATGAAGGCTTTCAGACATCTTTACAAATTCAAACACACCTTCATTTCAAAAGATTTAGGTTTGAAAAATATTGAGACTTATATTTCCCCTGTTCCATGGTTTCACATTGCTGTGAACTCACATCTCTCTCCAAAGCATTGTCTTTCACCTCTAAGTTTGCCTCTTTGTGCACATAATATAGTAAAATAAAACTTGTCATGTTCAAAATTTAGCTCATTCTCCTTCTCCATAACATTGAATCCATTCCTCTTAGAAATCAAATTATTTCTCATGGCACCACTATATTTCCAGTCTAACAGTTTCATAACCAAAGCATCCAAAGCATTATCCCTCAATATTTTTCTCTGTCAACCCTCTTATCCAGTCATTAGCTAAGTATTACCAATTCTACTTACCCAGAATTTCTCACATTGGTCCTTCTATCTTTATTCACCATACTTTTTCAATAACCTTCCAATTTTTCATCACCATCTATTTTCTCTCCTCTCCAATCAATACTCTATATAGCTTCCAAAATTGGTATTCCTAACTTACCATTCCCCGGCCATGTTACTCCTCTAATCAAGAAAGTTCTGTATCTTCATCTTGACTATGGAATAGATGAAACAACCACAACTACTTTCCAAGTAAAACTCTCCTCATGTGAAAACAAAAATCAATTTGTATTATTTTATACCATTTACACAATTTAAAATACTCCTTTGAGAATAAGCTGTGTATCCCAAGCATAATATAGAGCCTTTTGATATGTGAAATTTTACACAGGAAACTTCATAGAATTAGAAACTATTTAGTATAAATTAATAATTCCAATAAAGTAGCATGGAACAAAAACATTGACTTCAGCAACCCAATGTCTATAAAATAAGTAGTTAGCATAGAATTTCCTTTTTGAAAATACTTGTTTGGAAACCTAGAAAGAGATTTGACAAAAATTAGTTTTATGTTACATCATATGCCACAATTTGGTCAATATATCAATATGGATCAATGACCTGAATAATGACTATTATGTTATTGAAAGAGGGAAAGAGAAAGAGGGGAGAGAGAGAGAGAGAGACAGACAGACAGACAGAGACAGAGAGACAGAGAGAGACAGAGAGAGACAGAGAGAAAAAGAAAGAGAGAGACAGAGAGAAAGACAGAGACAGAGACAGAGAAAGACAGACAGGAAAAAGAAAAGAGATACTTTCTGGGAAACAGGTCTGAAGCAAACAAAAGTTGACAATGATTCTCTTACTTACAATAGTTGACTAGGAAAACTAGTTCTGCATCACAAATTTCTGTGAAAAGTCTCTATAACTCTTAGTTATATAGATAATGATCACAAATATATAATATCAAAAGTCATTCCTCAAAAAAGAAGATGATATAAAGCACATAAATAAAATCATATTTAAAAAATAAGTGCAATTAAATAATTTTATGAAAGACTACTATAAATCAACAGTATAAGAGAAATAGAAATAAAAGTCTTTTCTGTATTTTTATCTCTCATCAAAGAGACTGGCACAGATGACAAAAATGGAAATAAATAATGGTGAAGGTTTTTGGTAGGACAAGTAAATGAATACATTGTTAGTAAATCTGTGAATTGGTCCAACTATCTCAAAAGTCAATAAAAATTCAAATATAGTTATTTAAATATATGTACTCTTTGAAACAGAGATTGTACATTTTAGATTCATACTCTGAAGAAGTCAAAGATGGAAAAAATTCCCAATATACAAGAAAACAATCACAGACACTCTTTGTAGTACTAAAGAATTTTCATAAAGTAGTTATTCATCCATTGAAGAATGGCTAAACAAATTAGGGTATATGAATGTAATGGAATATTACTATAACATAAGGCATAATAAACATGAAGACTGTGTAGGAAGATATGTGAAGACTGAACTAATTCAAAGTGAAGTAAGTAGAATTAGGAAAGAAATATTCAAAACTGTCTCATCAAAACAAGAATAACAAATTAAATTAGAATTTAATGCTGTTGTGAATGGATAATAGCTAAAAATGGCCTAGAAAATGAGTCGCAAGGCTACATCTATCTGTCTTCTTTGTGAGGTGATAGATTAGGAGTGTGGAACACAACATATATTATTGCAATTGATTAATATTTTGGTTAATTTTCCTTTGATATAAAGTGCAAGCTTTGCTTTTAAAGCTCTGCTTTTAAAGAATATCTTTTGTTTTATTTTGGTTTAATTCTTTGTGTCAAGGGACAGTTCTCTGGATGGTGGAAGTGTGTGGTGTTCATGGAGAAATGAAGGTGTTATTAAGAGATAAACTATTAATAAAAAATGTACAAAGAGGAATGTAACTGCATTGAGGGCAAACATTATCTCACTTTTGTTAGTGATTGCTATCCTTTGAATGTTGCTTTATACATAATGATCACTAAATTCTTCAGTGATTAGTAAATGTTTCACAATTCATCAATTTATGAATTCATGAAACAGACAATTCTTTACACAGCATTTACCACTTTTGTCAAGTCATTCAACCAGTGTTCATTGAGCATTTTCTTTGTAAGGCACTATGCTAAGGGTGGGGGGTACAAAGAAACAATTAAACATGGTGCCTGTCTTCAAATGGTTCATATTTTAATGAAGTAGACAAAAAAACTGCACACGTAAGGTATCCATGGTACAAATAAAAAGGTAATTTCAGAGTCAGGATATTAGCATCTAGGGGGACTGGGAAAAGTTTTTTTTTTTCCCAGAAGGTAGAATTTAAGCTGAATCTTGAAGAAAATTAGGAGACCAAATTGTGGGGGGAAAAGGCATTTTGGGAATGAGAGACAACCAGTGAAAAGGCAAAGAATTGGGAGATGGAAGTTTGTATTAGAGATACAACAAAAATGTTAGTGTGCCTATATTATAGAGCAAGTAAACCCTTGACCTGAGAATTCAGTCTGGCTTTTACAGTGGTATCCAATGGTATCCATGGCATTATCATGGACCAGTTTACTTGCTGGGAAAATATACTTGGTTAAATGTTATATTTATAGAATTCTAGAATATGAAAGGTAAACGGAACTTGCAGAATCACTTAGTCTAAGTCCTTTCACTTTGTTTCCTTCTTTGTTGTTATGCTATTTTTAATTTAATTTTTATTTTAGTTCAGGATCAGCCACTGTCGTCATATTTTGAAGTCTCAAATAGATGTGGCAGTCACCTTGCATTTTCATATACATTGTGCCTGGAGAGCAAGAACCCTGGCAAGTCCTACCAAGTTGGAAGGGCTTCAGACATGAGGCTGGTGGCAGACAGTACGTCTGTTGTCTGACAGCCAGGCTAGCTAAGTGCCCAGGAGCTTGTCATTAAGTTCTAGCCACCAGGGGATGTTTTGTGTTATTGTCATTGTTTTGCCATCAATTCATTAAAATATCTACTAAGGTAGGAGAAGTTGTGCTCTGCATGAGCAAAGGGGGTTCATCTTTAGACAGCTAAGCTAAAATGACTGATCTTTGAGATAGGACATTTGATGACTAATTTTTCATTAGTTTAATTTTAAACAACAAAACATATTTGACTTACATTTACAACGGCTTATACTTTTAGACTAGCCTTTAGTCTTCTTCTGTAGAGTGATGACTGCTTGTCAGTTATTCCTTAAATCTGTGTCCCCTCATTGTATTAGTATTTTTATTTTTTGGTAAACATTTACCTTTCCTCTTAGAACCAATACTGTGTATTGATTCCAAGGTAGAGGAACCAAGGATTAGGCCGTGGGAGTTAAGTGACTTGCCCAGGGTGACACAGCTAGTAAATACCCAAGGCCATATTTAAACCCTGAAATGCCTGGTCTCTGAGTCTGGCTCTCAATTCCCTGATCCACCTAGTAGTGCCTCCCCTTCATTATATTTGATTGTCCAGTTCCCCTCACATATAGATGTATTTTTTTCTTTCCCAAAATATTAAATTATCATATCACAACATCTCAGTAATGGAAGAGGACACAAACACACCTTGGCTTTTAGAATATTATATCATATTTTTTTCATTCATCTTGGGTTTACAGTCCACTAATGCCTGGATCCTTTTTAACTAAATTGCTAACTACTAGTCTTCCTTCATATTATCCCTCTGAATTTTATTTTAAAGAATATATCAGTACATACTAGTTTAGGAAAGGGGCCGCATAGAAATCAAGCCAAATTTACTCATTTAACAGATGAAGAAACTGAGCCCTAGAGAGTTTTAAGGACATGCCCAAATTCACACAAGTAGCAAGTAGCAGAGTCAGGATTTGAACCTATATCTTCTGACTCCATATTCAACATCCAAATTGAACACTTCACACATTACTCTTCAATTTATAATTTCTTTAAAATGACCTTACATACTCAATGATCAAGTTTTCTTCTTTTTTCTCAAACAGTTCACATATTAGCTATTCCTCCCAACTTTTTAACATCTAAAAGTTTTCTTAGCATTCCATCTATTTCTTTATTCAAATCAGTTGAATAAAGTGTTTAACAGCCCAAGGCCAAACACAGGTCTCTAGATACTCCACTAGGGATCTGCTTCAAAGTGGATTTTGGACCTTTTATGACTAATCTTTGGATGCAAAGTCCCAATGAATGGTGAAAGTACATTATTGTATTATCATTTAGTTTATCTTCAGTCTTTTCAACAAAGATCACATAAGGGATTTTGTCAAATCCCTCACTAAAATCAAGTTTAATTTTACCTTTTGCACTAATTGAATCAACAAGAGACTGTGACATTGCTTTTTTTTTTGTTCTCCTATCTGACAATTTCTTCTCTAATCACCTTTGAAGCTTATAATCTGTCTCACAGCTCCTAAGCAGGGATATAGTCCTCTGTCCTTGACCCTATTCTTTTTTCTCTGTGTCTCCTCTCATTTGAGGAGAGATAATTTCCATATTAAAGAGGCAAAAGGAGATAAGAGGCTCTCTGGCTAGCACACCTTTTATTTTCTTGTTTGCTGGAAAGAGGGGGAATAAACACTTACATAGTATTTCCTATGTGCCAAGCACTATGCTAAACTCTTTATAAATGTAAACTCATTTGATCCACTTTATAAGGAAATGCTGTCGTTATTCCCATTTTTCAGTTGAGGAAACTGAGGCAGAAAGAGGTTTGAACTTACTCTTTCATTCTTTCTTCCTTTCTTTTGTTCTTTCTTCACCTGGGTTTTTCTTCATGTTACATAATTTTACGTCTTTCCACTTGTGCTTATATTTCTTACTTAATAGTGCCGTCCATCCCATTGATTTAGAATAAACCAATTGTTTTATGGATACTTCAAAAGAGGACAAGAGAAGGAAAAGGATTCAATTTAAGGTTATAAAACTCATCAGCAGCAAAGGCAAGAAACTGCAGCCAAGGTATCCTACCTCTAAGCTTAGTGTCCTTTTTTTTACACTATGGGAACAGCAGACCAAGGTTGGCATCAACTGTTGTTTATCACTTCCTTGCACAGAGAAAAAAAGAAAAATAATCTACCAAAAATCTAACAAGAAGGATTAATATTATATAACT
This sequence comes from Gracilinanus agilis, assembly GCF_016433145.1. Classification (NCBI taxonomy): domain Eukaryota; kingdom Metazoa; phylum Chordata; class Mammalia; order Didelphimorphia; family Didelphidae; genus Gracilinanus; species Gracilinanus agilis. Next base: position 264,972,435 of record NC_058135.1, read on the forward strand.
TACTTAATTGAGGGCTGCTATACAGTGAAATGTTTCCATCAGTTAGAAATTATGAAGAATTATAAAAAAATGATGAAGAAATTAAAATGACACTGCACCATGGATTGAATGAGAAAATCCAAAGGTACAAATTCTACCTCTGACATTGTCTGATTTAGGGGAAATAATTTAACTTTTATGTGATCCTAGCAACTCCCTAGAGTTTATTTATTAAGTTATAAATGCCTAAAATTCATAAAGATTTTTATATTCACATAACAATAACAACATAGTCACAATAGGTTAAACTTAAAATCTTGTTGGTTTTTCAGAACTAGAAATAGATTTTAAAAATAACTGAAACTAGAGAAGTCCTAAAATTGGTCCTCTGAAATTGGGAAGAAAGAACATCTATATTTTTTCAAAGTGATTGATATGATTGCTATTCTTTAAGATGTTAAGAAATGTCAACTCAGTTCTCTATCTCCTCCACTTTTGATGTCACCATAGTATTTTTTCCTCCTGCTGGAATTAAATCATTCCTGCCATGAAAAGTTAATTTCCTTTTCTCTAGTACTCAGTGCAAGGGAATTTTTTATTTTTACTAGCCACTGACAATGATCCATAAAAGAGATTTTTAGAAGATTAAAGTCCAGTTTCTCCTTTCCTTATCACAATAGGTAGTTTGGCATAAGGAATAGAATGGTAGCTATGAAATGAAGAAAATTTGGATTCAGCTCCTTACTGGTAGTCCAAATATCCTAATTTAAAAACTGAATATATAACAGTACATATATAGACACACACACATATATATGTATGTATGTATACATATTAAATAAACTGAATAGAAATTGATCAAAAAAAGTAGTAACATGATAGGTGGCTAGTGAGGAAGGTAGGATATTACGAAAGGTTTAATATAGATGATGGAGCTGAGTTGTATCTTAATGGAACAGGAGTACATGGTGAGATGGGAGGAAGATTTTAATTTTCTAATTAGAGATTAAGGCAAAGTGTTCAGTTGAAAGATAAAAAAATGACAGAAACTTAAGGAAGACTACATGAAGGAAGAGAACGTTTGGAATGGATTTCATAAGGAAGGAAATAGGGAAACATAGCAAAAGCCTATTTGATGCTGGATAACACAAATTTTTATAATCTACTCAGTTGGCATGGCTTGGACTTCTTCCTGTTATATTCAGCACCTCGTGAGTAGGAATAGAACTTCTGAATGGTGGGAAAATTTGGGGGCTAAAATTTTACAAGGAATAAATGCTAATGAGATGAGAAAATTGAATGAAGATAAGAGCATGGGATGCATTTGAAATGGTTAATTCATATGTTGAAACTGAAGAGGGAGGACTTAAGTCAGAGCAGATGGGTGAAGGGTTTTGAAATCTCAGTGAGAGTAAAGGGTAGAATTAATGGTAGATAGAAGTAGAAACCAAGGAATTTCACTGGTCATATAGAAGATTAGCAACTTCTAATTAGGGAAGTAGAAAACTTGTACAGGTAACACATACTATATGGTCATCATGATGGCTGAGTTTTGTATGGTCATGAAATTTCAGGAGGCTCAGAAAAGGAAATGTTAGGAACTTTGAAGAAGTATCTAGGTAGATATTAAATCCCCTAGGGAAGGGAAGGATTTGACAAATTCATTTCTGACCACTATATCCCCCTACTTAATTAACTCAAAGGGCTCCTTAGAACTTTTAGGAAAAAATATAAATTCCCCCTTTTTAGCATTTAATGACCTGAACAAACTCTTTTCATCCTCATACACCTATGTTATTTCTCTTCACAGATGGCCAGCTTGTCCAGACAAATTATTCTTGTTTTTAACACATGGTTCTTTTTATCCCACTCTGTGGTTCTGAAATGGTCTCTTGTTTTTCCAATTCTTCCTGTACTCATGTCCACTTCTCAGAATCCTTAGTTTCCTTCTGACAACCTCAACTACTAATGTCTTTCCTCTCCAAAAATATCCTTTTTGTGTTGTTATATAAATATAGTTTATCTTACTCAATAGAATGTTAGTTCTTTGAGAGAATAAACTATTTTCATGTTTTTATGCCCTGTGCCCAGAAAATAAGTATGATGTAGGGAATAGAGGACTGATTTCATAAGTAGGAAGGTGTGGGCTCAAGTTCCATCTCTGACTACGCAACTTAAGTTAATTAACATTTCAGTTCTTTAGGTTATAAGTCACAGAAAAATGCTGACTTACATTGGTGGAAGGAGTTTCATTTCACTGAAATCATAGATTCATTCAATCCTAAAGGACAGTGCATGACATAAATGAGTCACTTAATAAATACCTGTTGATAATTTAATTGATTCATGGACAGAAATCTTCATTCGTGGAGGAAATTTGCCCACTGGGATGCATTCAGCATGTTTTTTTTATGATGTTGATGAAATCACATATGCTTTATACATTATTTTAAAAAATAATACTAGCTTCCTCTATTCTTATTTGAAAGTGTTCAGGCCAAGGACTTAATACAGTATTTGGAATCTAGACTACCCTATTGTTTTTGACCATACACCATCATTTTGTTTTATCTACTATTAAAATAGGTATATATACCTGAAATGAGAAAGGGCAGAAAACCTCTTGAGGAGGTGTGTCCTAATAAGATTTCAGTCTCAGTTGTAGGCACCAAGACATTTTGATAAGGCTTAGATAGTCATTTAGATTCTTTCATCCATCTCCACTTTTGAATCACTTGGGCTTCCTCCAACTCTACTCACTTCACAGGATTTGATCCATAACTAATCATAATATAGGATTTTGCTTAGAAGTTGGAACAGCTTTAAAGTTTGCTCTGAGCTCAGCACAGACCATGCCATTAGCTCTATAAAATGAGAGGATAGAGGAGTTCTTTGCCCTATACATTTTATGAATTAATTGAACTAACTATAAATAGCCCCTACTAAGCAGACATTTATGGCAACACCTTGAAATATATAATTTCAAAATTCCCTTGAATTCCTTATAGTTGAGAAGAAATAAAATCTTTTCACTTGTGAAATTCAATTCTATAAAAACCTGGACCTCTTAGTTTGGGGTTTGGCTTCTTTTGATTTCAAAAGGCTAAGTAATTTAATAGACTGTAATAAATAAAGTTAATACCTGGTTGGGGAGAAGAGAGAGCAAAAGAGAGAAAGAGATAGAGAGAGAGATAGAGAGAGAGAAAGATAGAGAGAGAGAGGGAGAATGAGAGAGAGAGAACTTACTAATTATCAAGTTTAGTCCCCCTCCTATTTTACATATCAGTAAACTTTAGGTCTTGACCATGGATACGTGAGTAGTCATTAATAATAATAACAATAATAATAAGTTCCATAATGCTTTATAATTTGAAAAATACCTTATATGCCATTTAGTTCTCATAACAACCTAGCATATAATAGGATCCTGGCTCAGTAGATTCCAAAACAGAGGGGACATTAGAGGTCCCCTATTTCAACCCACTTTACATATTAGGAAATTAAAGTATAGAGAGCTTAAGTGATTTGCCTAAGATCATACAGGAAATAACAAAGCCAGGACTTGAATTCACATCTTGTCATTACAATTTCAGTGCTGTCTCCTCCAGTGCCTTTCAAATACTTTACAATGGAGCAAATAAACTTTAGTTGAAGGAAGGATTATTTGATTACAATTGTTGGTTATGTAACATTACCTATAATTTCAGTTTCATCTTCCTTCAGGTAGATGCTTTAGTAACTCAGGATCTGTTCCCTACTCCTGCCCAACAAAACAGACTGAAATCAGAGGTCATTTTTAAAGCAGATTTTATTATTCCACTGTACAGAACAGGAAATTGAGTCTAAGAGAAGTTAATGACTCACCTATGGTCATTAGTAGATAGTGGCAGTCAGTAGAAGAGTTTATGCTCTTTCAATGAAAGTCTCCACCCCAATGCTCTTTCCCTTGCAGTATGCTGTCAGAATAGTATAATTTTGGGGATAGTAGAAACCTTACTTAATTAACCAATTGATTGATTGATTTTCTTGCTTAGGGATACTGTGTCACTCTCACAGAGATAACTATAAATATTTCACTGACCTCTACTAATTCTCTGGGTAAAGAAAGGAGCCCCCTTGAGTTCAAAATGAAGTAACTGAAAAAGAAGTCTGAAAATCAGAGCTATTAACATGCTAGAGATTTAGAGTTTAAAGAAATTTCAGAGGTCATTTAATCCATCATCCTTATCTTATACATTAGAAAACTAAAAGCCAAATATGAGAAGAGATATTCCCAGATTGTCCATCAATTTGAACAAGTCACTGAATGTGTCTCTGTCACAGGTTCCTCAGGGTGTGCAGACAGCACAATTAGGGAGAGGCACTAGATGTTTCTAGGTTCAGCTCAAATATTCTGTACGGGGAAATAGCTTCTCCATTTTTCCCTAGAGGATATACCCCCTTCATTTCCATTAAATCTTACATAATGTTGGCTTCAGCAGCCACTATCAATCTACTTGGTTAGACCTCAGGGATTAAGCTAGGTCATACATCAGACAAAAGACAATTAAAGAAGCTTTCAGTGGGCTTCTTTCCCTACTCTCAGATTCTAGCCAGAGAGCTTTCTGGTCTTGCTTCATACCAGAAAAAAATAGTCTCTGGTGAGCAGAGTTGTGTTTCTTCCACAATCTGGGTATGAATGTTTGTTTTCCAATGTTTACCATATATTTTAGCCTCACACAAACAATGTTATCCATATAACTAGTAATGTGAAAAGAAAAAAATAATAGCAAATGCATTCTGCAAAAGATGAATAGTTTTTCTTAGCTTATTTAGTATGTCTCTTCTGACACCCCTCCTCTCTCCATTATTGAATAAGAATCAAATAATGCCACCATTTTGGACAACAACTCTCCAAGACCATTTCAACATCCTTCAGGAACTGAAACAAACTTCTTTTGAGTTCACAGGTTGCTTGGTATGCACAGCTACTATCTTCCTTTTATCTTAATGAGCAGTTGCGTAGCCTTACAATTAAAGATAATTGTAGAGTGTAAAATCTAGATTGTGATTATCAGGACACAGAATGAAGCTTAGTACTATTGAAAAAGAGACTCTGTCAATGAAGCACCTTTGAATCTAGATGAAGCCTTAAATATTCTGCCACCACTTTAACCAGCTTTTCCTTATCCCCTCTTCCTCTGCTTATCTCTGCTTCCTCTGTTTATTCCTGGATTTAACTAGATGCGAATTCCCGAATTTCACCCAATCTTAACTCTTTGATTCAAATGAAGGTGAGTTAAAGAAATGGTGACATAAGAATGCTATGGAATATTATTGATACCTAAGAAATAATAAATGTAAAAATTCTTAGAAACAGAAGACAACTTACATGAATTGATGGGAACTAAAGAATGGCAGAACTAAGATGATAACTGAACCAGTAATGGAAAAAAAAAGTAGGATTTCATCCTTTTAATCACAGCTAAAAGTATTTATGGGGTCCTTCCTAGAGCACTAAAAATAAAGTATTTAGAGGATGGAAGATAAAGAAATCCACTTTCCTTTAGCAAAGACATAGAGGTCTACAATTGCATAATGAGGCAAATATTTCCAGATATATGCAGTGTATTCATTTCTTTTATGTACATGTCATTTAGGACTTTCTTGTTATTGCTGTTCTTATTCATATGGAGTCACAGGAAAACATTAGTTATTAAAAAAGCAAAAAACAGTTAAAACCCTTAAAGCAATTAACGATTAAATTTAATGACATTATGGTACAACGTGAAGAACATGGGATCTGAAGTCAGAGGTTCTGAGCTTAGCTTTTATGGGCAAGGTAATATGGGGCAAAGGACCAAAGCACAAGTAAAGGGAAGAGTAAGATCTCTGGGGCTGCTATCTGCTTGATCACTGGAGATTGGGAAGGAGGCCAGGAGAACTAGTTCTCTGTGCTGGCTGCTAAAAGAGGTACCATGCCCTGAGAATGTCACAGCATTGAGATCATAGCCTTGTTTGAATGAGATATTGTCCTATAATCTTATCAGAGATTCTAAAGAATATAACATGAGAATATAAGACATGGTCGATGTGTTGGTTAATTTTGCCAATAGTATTTTGGGAGTAAACTCCTATTTTATGCTCTAGTTGTAGACACAATTGCATTTTTAGAAAATGATTAAATTACCCCAAAACTTCTGTCTAATTTATGAATATAATTCCTATACATAGACATGAGCAAGGACTAGATCATTGAAATAAGGAAGTCATGTTTGAGAAAACTCCCTTTTTCAATTCAAGTTGGCACTGAGGCAATAGGGTTAAGTGACTTGCCCAGGGTCACAAGTCAGTAAGTGTCTGAGGCCATATTTGAACTCATCATTTAGTTTTAGTGAGCTTCCCAGAGCACTAAAATTTTAAATGACAGATCCAAGATAACAAAACCAGCATATGTCCAACATAGAACTAGACCACCTATTTTCCTGGTCTATTCCTTATCCAATATAGTACACTATTTTAAAATATTTTTTTATTGTTGTTAATCATTTTCAGTTGTATCTAACACTTTATGATCCCATTTAGGGTTTTCTTGGTAAAGATACTGGAGTGGTTTGCTGTTTCCTTCTCCAGCTCACTTAACAGATGAGGAAAGTGAGGCAAATAGGGTTAAATGACTTGCCCAGGGTCACAAGTCAGTAAGTGTCTGAGGTCATATTTGAACTCATCGGGTCTATCTACTGTGCCACCTAACTGACCCAACTTCTTTTTATGTAATATGATATATATCTGCTGGGCTAGTTAGTACAGTGAAAACTGTTACTAGCTGTTTCAGATTCACAGTCTCCTGTTAAAATGCAAATCGCCAGATTTCAGAGTTTGTAGCCAATAAATCTTATATTTAAGCTATTTAATATGTATATATAATATATGATAATATATTATACATGGATATAACACATATCAGATGCCAGTTTAAATGGAATTTATTCATTTTCTAAATATGCAAATGTGAGTAAACCTAGATTTTAAAATAAGATTTACAGGCTGTAAACTTTGAAATCTGACAATTTGTATGTTAATGTGGGAACGGTGTAAATCTAAAACTGCTGCTAACTGATATCACAATGCTAACTGAGAGAGTGGGAATTCTGTCACCGATTTGAAGAATGACAGAGCTGGAAGGGCTATCTGAAACCATCTGGTTCAATGCTCCCTTTCTTCAGGTGAGAAAAGATCTGAATTCAGAGCTGATGTTTGGAACTGTCCAGCACCTCCCAGATAGTAATGGATAGGATAGGAACAAGAAACAGAATCTCCACATTTCTAGTACAGAGTCTTTTTTTTTTCCAGGAGATATGGGAAGAGATGACTGGGGGACTTTGAGGATAGGAAGAACTTTGCCTCACTTGTCCAAGGGGTTGAAGTAAATTCTCCACCTCAGTGTCAAAGCAGATCAACTCAAGGAAAGATGCTCCAGTTCTTGGCCATAAGAGCAGAATACCTATTCAATAAAACTTGTGTTTACAGATAGAATGGGAATCAGAAAATCCTCATTTTCCCCCCCTTGGTTTTGCAAGTCTGTGGTCATAGTACATTGGATCAATTACCTATCTGCACCATACCTATAAAAGAGAACATTGACTTATATGAAAGTTAAGAGCTGTGAAGGACTATCTTTGGGCTTCTTAATATTCTTGGAGATCTTTATCTTCATTTTTCTTAAGGCAGAGGATCATTTGTGTGTGTGTGTGTCTCCCAAAGCCTATAGATTCTTTTTCAGAATAGTGTTTAAAATGTATAAATGAAATGCACAGAATGACAAATGAAATAACGTATGAAAAGCACTCTGCAAATCTTAAAACTATGTAAATGTTAGTTGCTACTATTGCTATTGCTACATACTAGTAACACTAGTAGCAGCAGCAATAGTAGTTCCCAGTAATATGTAGGAGGAGGAAGAAGAAGAGAATGAAAGCAATTGTATTAAAATAATTTCCCCTCAAACCCAAAGTATATGGATCACAGGTTAAGGTTTGTTGTTGTTCAATGCTTTTTCAGTTATGTGTGACTCGTGACATCATTTGAGGTTTTCTTGGCCAAGACAGTGGAATGGTTTGCCCTTTCCTCCTCTGGTTCATTTTACAGACGAGCAAACGGAGGCTAAAAGGGTTAATTAAGTGACTTTCCCAGGGTCACATAGCTAATAAGTGTCTGAGACCAGATGTCAACTTAGGAAGATGGGACCAGCATTCTATCCAATGCATCACCTAGTTGTCTCTGGTTAAAAGTATTATAAAAGCCTTTACTTAAAAGTAGTTAAATCTTTTCACAAAGCTCTCTCCTCCTTCCTCTCTTACTTATTGTGCCTTACAGGCAACATCCTCTCTCCATTCCACTGTACAATCTTTGATGCTTGATATTTTTTCTCTCCTCACAAGTACTCTTTGGAATCTCTGGTTTTTGTCAGAAGGCAAGTCAAGAGTCTCCCTCCACAAGAAATTTAAACACATTTCTCCCACCTTGTATTCTGTCTTCTGTTCCCAGAATATCTTATATTCATTTTCTAAAAGGTATGCATTAATTCTATGTCAACATGTAGTTTCCCTAAAATAATATTAGTTTTGTGAAGGAAAGGAGGCACTCAAGCCATTTCACCTCCAATATTTAAAAACATCTCTAACAGTTTTTTTGGGGGAGGTATTGTATATAGGCATATAATGCCTGAAGGTTGATTGGTTGTTTAAACAATGATAATATAACAGAAAAACAACAAATCACTTGAGATGATTCTTAGAGGCCATCAAATCCAAACTCATCAGTTCATGAAAGAAGCAATCAAGTTTGAAAGATGGAAGGTGACTTGCCTACAGTCACTTAGGAAGTAAATAACCAGTGTTCATTCATTTATATCTCACTGTCATTCTAGTGATGTTAGGGAAATCTCATCTTCTATTCAGCCTGTCACTACCTGCTTGGTTTTGCTTAACAATGATCAATATGTATCTAATATAAAATGGAAAGACCTTACACCTGCCTTTTTATTTTTATTTAAACTGTATGCTTTAATTATCACTTTAGTAGGTGGCAGGGTATTTGTAGTAAGAATACCTTTCAATTTATTTCAAGAAATGGTGCTTTAAGTAATTGTACAGGTTATGTTTTCATACCATGGATGTGAGAAAAAAATCAAAGATAAAAAAAGTGAGAGGGAGAAAACAGACTATTAAAAACAGTAACTGAGCAGTTAAGAGAAAATATTTCAGATATTTTAATGAGCAATTACAAACCTTAAGGGCTGTTTTCAAAGTATTAACACCAAACTTTATTTTTGGCTAATAAAAGGAATCACTGGATGATAGGTATCTTATTTAGACAATTTATGAACTTAAAAAAACTGCATCTCTTTTATAGATAGTGGAAAAAATTTACAAAGATTTCTCTCAGATCTTAAAAGAGTAGAATGCTATAGTAGACAGAAAGAAGTATACAATCTCTCTGAGCTTAAAATCTCAGGATATTTTTTCTGCTCTTTAATATCTCTTTGGCCTTTGTGATGGTATTTTATTTCTTTGAACCTCAGTTTCCTCTTTTGTAAATTTAAGGGAATGAGACAGAATGACTTTTACCTTATATTATTTCTGACTTTTGTGTGATTATTTCAAGTCTAGTGTCAATAATCCCTACTTGCCTACAAAGAACAATTCATTTACCACCTCCTATACCATGCATTTCTTGATTAATTAATGGATAAAAACAATACATATGGTGTGCCTAGTTCTGCACAAAGAATACCACTACTGAAGTGACACAATATACAAGAAGTTCTTATTCTGGTAGGGTGAGACACACACGTTAAGGAGTAGAAGCCAAAGAGGGGTGTTTTGGCATAAGAAGACCCTCAGATAGAGAATGGATTCACAGGGAATTAGGTTGATTTTTTGTTGTTCAATCATTTTTCAATCATTTCTGACTCTGTAATCTCATTTGGGGTATTCTTAGTGGATTGGTTTGCCATTTCCTTCTCCAACTCATTTTATATATGAGAAAAATCAGGCAACTGGCGTTAAGCGACTCCTTAGGAGGGTGATATAGCTAATAAGTATCTGAGGCTTGATTTGAACTCATGAAGAAAGGAGTCTTCCAAACTGCAGGTCCAGCACTCTATGTGCTGTGCCACCTAGCTGCTATCTGCAATTAATGGTAGTCTTGCTTTTACTATTACTCGCATTGCAAGAAATAGAGGGTACTAAAATGGAGTATCCATGTCAAATGCTCAAGTGAATAGCCTTCACTCATAGATTGTTTAGTGTATCTCTATTTTTATTTCTATCTCTATCTATTTCTATGTCTGCATATGGATTGGAATGGCTTGCTTGTGTGAAAAGAGAGTTGTTTGTGAGACTAGATACAATCTACATGTAAGTCCTACCTCTGACTCATTCCGCCTTGACCCTGGGAAAATCTTAGTATTCTAGGCAAGTCTCCAAGAATAATAGTTAACAGTCATAGAACATTTTAAAATTTACAGTGTTTTGCATATGTTGTCTTATTTTATTCTCACAATAACATTGGGAAGGAGGTGCTATTATTATTCTTATTTTGCAGATAAAGAAACTGAGGCAGATAGAGACAAAGTATCTTGCCCAGGATCACACAGTGAGTCTGATGTTAGATTTTAACTCATTTTTTTCTTGATTTCATGCCTGATGCTATTTCCACTACATAACCTAACCTCCTCTAAATTGCTGAAATGATGCTGACGTGAATAGCCAGAGAGATTTTTCTTATTTGGGAGTTCCTCATAATAATGAATGCATTAGTCGAATCCCTATATAATACATGTAGTTTAAATATATATTTATGCCAATAAACATATATATTATATTTATATAAAATACACTTATCCATATATTTTACATATATCTGCCCTATGATTTCTTTTGCAATACCATTCTGTATATTAAAAACATGTTTATTTCTAAAGGGTTGTCAGTTTGTTCTTACTTAGGGTTTCTTTTATAGAAGAACCATCAATGGTGTAATTTATTGTTCTTAGATCACAGCTTTCACTCATTGAGAAAAATAAAATATGTAATAAAACTATTAAATGCATTGACTCCATTGGATCTATCGTTAGGAAGTATAAACTATGTAGGTAGACATAGAGGAAGTGGAACCACAAAACACAAACCATAGCTTTACTCATATTCAGAAATGTGACACCTACACTATATATTTCCAGACTTGGAAACAAGTCAATTCCAAGACCACAGCAAAGAGAATTTATATTTCTTGGCTAATCCATTCTTTTGCATTTCTTTTTGTCTTGATCTTGTCAACCTTTGGTTATCATTATTGAATTTAGTTACACTATCTTTTACTGAGGCCAATACTCTAGGAAATACAATTTCCCATGTGGTAGATGGGGGAAAAAACACAGCAGTTTGTGTCTCTGTATCTATGTGCCTCTATTTCTCTACCTCTGATTTTTTTCTCTCTCTGTCTCTGTCTGACTGTCTGTATGTCTCTGTTCCTATGTTTGTCTATTTCATTCTTTCTTTTCTTTCCAGCTAATGGAGCCTTCTTCCTGCCAAATGCTTGGAGACTTTCTGCTCAATCTTTGTTATTTGATATTTTTTCAAATCAATTTTACACATTTCGAAGCTTTGTCAATTTTAAGAGAGAAAAGTCAAAAGAATGATGAAAAACACAGGAGACTGCCAAGAATCAGACCTTTTCCTTTCTCACCCCAAGACATCTTCTCAGAACACCCCAGCTTTGAGGAGATGAGGTGCCCTGTCATTATTCTCTTAATCAAAAATGCTTTCAAACATATTTTTACAATGAAAGAAAATTAAATCACTAAAATGTGGTAAAATGATTAGTAGGAAGGCTACAGCTTTCTTTTTTTTCTTGAAGTAATTTAAATCCCTTCCTTGTCCCTGAAAACTTGAAATAAGGTACCTTTTGAGTCATTTCTATTGTATTCAACCAACTAAAAGAATTAAACTCTTTCTAACCTGTCTGAAAATATTTGTAACAGATAAATGATGACAAAAAAAGCAATTGCTATAGATGCATCCAAGTCTTGATTGAGGTGATTTTTTTTACCATGACTGCCTTAAGACAGCCCATGACAGTTCTCTAATTTTCTTGTCTCCATCATTTTAAATGCACTTCTCAGAAAGGATGTGATTCACTGTCAGGTGCACCCTATGCCAAAAGGAAGGGGATCCTGTTTTTTTTTTCAGTAACATTGTTAAAATGCTTGTTTGAAATGTCATGAATGTGATTGCAACTCTAACTTTTTCTATGAGCATCAACACCAGTTAGGACTTAATAAGAGGCTAGTAAAAAAACAAACAAACAAAAAAAAAAACAAATGACCTTAAGACAAATAGTTGTATTGCCAAAATCCCTTAATAATATGTGACTAGCAAAAGGAAATTGTGATGATGGAAATCAGTTATGTTGGGAGGTTTTAGGTAAAACAAATCCTTGAGCCCTGGAAAATTGTTCTTCAGATCAATGAATCATAGATTTATAGCTGGAAGGGATTTAACTGTTAAGTAAATCCAATACCTTTTTTTTACAGAAGAGGAAACTGAGGTCTCAAAAAAGGAAATAATTATGAAAAGAGAGAAGAAATTTGATTTGGATTTATGTTATTTCATTCTAGTTTTAGCATACTTCTCACTGAACTGGCCTTCTTTTACCTTCCTTTCTATAATTTTAACAATCTGTTGTTCAGTTAACACAGAATAAACTGACAAGGGCCTTGCAAATTACAAAGTATTAAAAAAACAAGATTGGGAACTTGAATAGAACTTTAAATGATTTTGAGTCCAAACACCTTGCCAATGGGTAGCTATTTGCTTATTGTGTTTTTAAATTATAACACTACCTTGTTTTGTTTTGCTTTGTTTCTTAAGAGTAAGACTAAGAGCTATTTATTTTTCCCCCATTGGTTGGATGGTTATATGTTTTTAGGTATTTGTACATTTTTAACTCTTCAAAATTTTATAAGACTTTTATTGATTCACATCTTAATCTCCTCAAATCCTTTTATTTTCATCAATAATCTATATCTCACCCTATAACCAGATTGAGGTAATCAGGGCTTCATTTGAAGCATGGTACATAATTTTCGGTCAGGTATATGGTATAGTAGACATAGCAGTGGGTATAGAATCAGGGAGACTCATATTCTTGAGTTCAACTATAGCCTCAGACACTAATTGGCTGGGTCACCCTGGGAAAGTCACTTAACCCTCTTCCTCTTAGTTTTCTCACCTGTAAAAATTACCTGGAGAAGGAAATGGTAAATTATTCCAGTGTCTTTGTCAAGAAAACCCTCAAAAGAGGTCATGAAGAGACAGGATTGATTTAAAAATGAGTAAACAACACGTAATTTTAGGGTCTTGGAAGCACTTGTCACAATAAGACCTTAGATAATATGTAAATTTAAAAAATCTGAATTTCTAGCCGAGCTCCTTCAGCAATGTGTAACTTCTGTCCTGGCTTACACAGACATTTATTGATTTGTTTATTAATAATTAATTTTCACTTATATGTAGAATTAATCTCTGAAAATTGTTTTGACATTTTAGGATTCAGACTTTTTCTCCCTTTCTTTTCTCCTCCCTACCTGCATTACTAAATAATCTCTGATACAGGTTATACCAGTGCTTTCATGTAATACATGTTTCCATATTGCTCATATAAATATAAACATAATATATAATATAAATATATATTTCACAATATATGTTAAAATATAAAATATAAAAATCACCATACAATAAAAAGGTTATGAAGGACATAAAGTTGAAGATTGCATGCCTTGATCTACATTTCAACTCCAACACTTCCTTCTTTAGATGTGCATAGTAGTTTTCATCAAATCCCTTGTGGATATCTTGGCAACTTCAAAGAATTGTGTTAAGGATGCTTTATTACCTATTACCCTAAATTAAGTTAATTCTAGTCATGAGTATTCACTAAGCTAGATACATATGGCAGATACACAGTCAAAGACTGGGCACACACTCAATTGTGTTACATTTCAAGTTTGGTAGAAAGTGATAGTGTTCAACAACCCAATATGACCTCCAGACCATAATCTGCCACTAGAGGATGAGTTGAAATAGAGGTATATGTATCTTCATAAAACCATAATACAGGTTTGACTAAATGATCAAAGAATCCACTAATTGCTCTGTCATGAAATGGAAATGACCTGCATTAATTCCAGCAGGTTCTATAATTCCAGAATTTGAGAAGTATAAGAATCCTCAGCATCCATTTCATTCCACTCATGAATGAAATTTTGTGATATATTATCAAATGCATAAGGATATAAAATATGAGATATAAACTAGATAACTGACTACATTAAATTAAAAAAGGTTTTTCACAAACAAAATCAATGTAACCACAATTAAAAGTGAGGAAAAATATTTATAGCAAGTGACACTGATAAAGGGTTCGTTTCTCAAATATACAGAGAAGTAAGACAAATTTATAAAAATATAATGCATTTTCCAATTGACAATGGTAAAAAATATGAACAATTTGCAGAGGAAGGAATTAAAACTATCTTTAGTCTTGAAAAATGTTCTAAATTGCTATCAATTAGGGAAACGCCAATTAAAATAAATCTGAGATACTACCTCATAACTATCATAATGGCTAACATGACAAAAAAGCGAACGTCATGAATATTGGAGAGGATGAACTGACACACTGTTGATAGAGCTTTGAATTGAGAAGAGCAATATGAAATCATGCCCAAAGGGCCATAAAATATGTATACCATTGGACATAGCAATACAACTATTAATTCTATACCCACAAAGAGATCAAAATAGGGGGAAAGGACCTACTTTTGGCAAAATATTTATAAAATATTTTTTCTGGTATAAAGGACTGAACATGGAAGATTGTCCATAAACTAGGGAATGGCTGAATGAATTTTGATATATAAATGTCATGGAATACTATTGGGCTTTAAGAAATGAAAATTAAGCTCGTCACATACACACAGGCACACACACACACAAAAACAAACTGGGAAGATTTATATGGACTGATGTAAAGTAAACAGAATGATGAGAATGTTGTACAGAGTAACAACAAAAGTGTACAATGATCAACTGGGAATGACATAGCTATTATAAGAAGGCAAGAATACCAAGAATCCAGGACAGTTCTAAGGAACTCATGATGAAAAAAGGCTATCTATCTCCAAAAAGGAACTCATGTAGTTAAAACACATATTGAAACATGCCATTATTTTGCTTGATTTCCTCCATTTTTCCTTCTAATTTAAGTAATGCATCTTTTTTTTTCACAACATGACTAGAATGGAAGAATTATATGTTAGCATATGTACAAACTGTAACATACTAACTACCTTCTTGCAAAGGAGGAGGGGTAAGAAGGAGAGAAAATGTATTGCAAAATCTTGGAAAATGGTTATTAATATTACTATTAACATGTGAAATATATATATACAAAAATTATCAGCCTTTTCTTGAAGATTTCCAAGTAGAGGAAACCAACTACCTGTCTAGATATCCATTCTACTTTTGGACAGTTAAATTTAAAAAAAAATATATTTTTTCTTCTTTTTATTTTTTGTCTTCTAAACTAAATAGTCATTTTTTTAATGTCTACTATTGCTACAGTTTTTGTTCCTTAGACCAAATAGAATAACTCCTGTTCTTTCTTTACATGACAACTTTTCAAATACATGAAGACAATATGATGCCCTCTTCCCACAAGTTTTCACTTTTATGAGCTATATTTGACAATTTTCTTCTCATATTATAAATCAGATCAGTGATTAGCCTAGAAAACATCCTCTTTAAGCTGAATTGCTAGTAGAAGAAGAATGTATTAATTCCTAATTTTTTGTGTTAATTTTTCATTAGAAAATAATTTCTTATTGGAATAAAAAACTTTTA
This sequence comes from Gracilinanus agilis, assembly GCF_016433145.1. Taxonomy (NCBI): domain Eukaryota; kingdom Metazoa; phylum Chordata; class Mammalia; order Didelphimorphia; family Didelphidae; genus Gracilinanus; species Gracilinanus agilis. The sequence continues at coordinate 264,988,364 of NC_058135.1, forward strand.
ATACAAAGACCAATATTAACATTCAAAAGCAATTATTTGGCTTACCTGGAGGTTTGACATAGAAATCTATGTCACATGTGTGTACCTTTGACAGAAAATATGTTCATTCCCCTGTTTTTCAGTTTTGTAGCAATTTCTTTAGAAACAGATGTCATGATTAAGAGTATATAATTCATACCATAATTCTTAACCTTTCAAAGTAAACCCCAACCTATTCTTTGTAAATACTTAAAAAGGATAGTAAATTATGTTACTAGATATATAATTTTGTACTATTCAATACTGAACATTTCATGAGTATTTACTGCTGATTGACTCCAAAGTTCAAACAATAATATCAAACATTTAAATACACTTAAAAGTTTACAAAATTCTTCATATTATTTCCTTGGATCTATAGCACTGACTTGTGAGATGGGACTGAAAGTATTATAATTCTTATTTTTTGATAAGAAAACTAATGCTTAGAGAGATTGTGTCTTGCTCGAAATCATACAACTAGTAAATTTCAGGGGGCTAGGCTTCAAACCCATGTTTTCATGACTCCAAGGCCATCATTATTTCTATTATATTATATTGCCTCTCTAGAGTTTTGTCAAGAAACTAAAATGAAAGGAAATAGTGACACAGAGATTCAATCCAATTCTACAAATTTTTATTGAGGTCCTCCTATATTCAGTCCACTAAGCTCTCTGTTAGAACTATCATCAAGAAAAGATGGTCTACTCTTAGAGAGTTTATAGTTTAAATAGGAAAATGTGATACTCCATATAAATAACTACACGTGAGACAGAATGTGATAAATGTAAATAATGGATTTCCCATTATGTTATAACGTTTTAGGTCAGGAAAACCACTTTCAGTTGAGTGATAGGGATGGGAACAGGGCTGAATTCATTGATGCAAATTCATCTGAGTGACTTTAAGGAAAAAAGGAATTTCAGGGCTGAGCTTTTCTGTGAATCACATGAAGTTGCATTGGATACTTGGCAAAACTTAATGCACTGTTTATAATTTAAGCATTGTTATAGACTGAGAAAGGGGAAAGAAAAGTTCAGAATATATAGCTAAATAATCTGAGGGAGGTTATGCATTTTCTCAGGGTGCGTATTTAGAGATCACTAATATCAAAGTCTCTGAAACAACTTCTCCCCATACCATTGCAATTCCACACCAATCATGAAGTAGCAATAGCTTTTAAAGTCCGAGACAAAATGACCCTAAATTTTCTTTCCAGATTCAGTAGATATTCCACTCTATTATTCTTCACTTCTGTACTTTGTGATTCAGACCATCTGACATTCTCTCTGTTCTTCATCCTCATGAAGATGAGGAACATGTTCATCCTCAGGTTCATTTAAAATATTCATATCTTATCTTCAACACAATTGGAGAGCATCAATTCTGTAGCATTCAGTTACACTCCCAACTCTCACAACCACACAATACTCCTGGAAAACAATAGTTTTCACTCTATAGATCTTTGCTGGAAACGTCATGTTTATGCTTGCTATTATGATTTACAAATTTATTAAAGCTTTTTTTACAAGGAGTATGCATATTTTTATTTAATGGCTGCAGTTGCTATCTTCAATGATCTTTGAGCCCCCAAATATAAAGTCAGATAATGCTTTGAATTCTTCTCTCTCTATTTGCTACGAGGTAATGGGACTAGCTACCAGGATATTAGTGATTTTCTCAATGTTAATCTTCAAGCCAGCTTTCATACTCTACTCTTTCACCCTGATCAAGAGGTTTCTTAATTCTTCACTTTCAGACACTGGGGTAGTATCTTCTCTATATCTGAGATTGTTGATGCTTCTGGCAATTTTTAAATTCAGCTTTTAATGTATTTAGCCTGACAATTCACAATATTTTCTTCATATAAGTTAAAAAAGATGACAACATAAAGCCCTGTCATATTGCTTTCCTAATCTTAAATCAATCAGTTCTTCCATGTTGGTTTCTACCTGTAGCTTTTTGACCCACATAAAGATTTATTAGGAGTATCATTCCATATGGCTGGAATTCTCTTCCTGTGACTTTGGCCATCATATTTATGCTGTCCATTTCTAGATATAGATATCTGACCTTGACCTCTCCTCTGAATTCAAGTACTATGTTCAACATTCTATTGGACATTTCCCAGAACGTCAACTTTTCTCCTAACCCTCTTATGACCTTGTGGAAGTTCTGTAATATCTTAGAAGCTCATTTTTCCTTTCCACAAACCTTAGACTACATGTGAAGGACACTTCCATCTCTTAAATCTGACATTCTAATTGAATAACTACAAACAATATGCATTCCTAATAATCCCAAATAAAAATAGTGTATTGGTAATGGTATAATCAAGGCAGTTTGATGGTACAGTGAACAGAATGCCAGGTCTATGGTCAGAAAGACTCATCTTCTGGAGTTTAATTCTGGCCTCAGACACTTCCTAGATGGGTGACCCTTGATAAGTCACTTGATCCTGTTTGTCTCACTTTCCTCTTCTGTCAAATAAGCTGGAGAAAGAAACAGCAAACTACTCAAGTATCTTTGCTAAGAAAGCCCCAAATATGTCATGATGATTCAGATATAGCTGAAATGAATGAAATATAAGCATGATATGATCATGAACAATATCAATGCAAAGAAATTTAAATGCTTTATTTGACTGTATCTTCACATAATACCTCTGAATACTATAAGTATTATCCCTATTTCATAAATTAGTAAAGTTCCTCAAAAATATTAAATGATGTCCATGGCCATAAACATGGCCTTCAAACCCATGTATCTGCTCAATTAGAATGCAGGATGTTTCTTTCTGGTGTATCACATTAACTTTGCTTATCAGTTTTTCTTCTGGCTCTAATGCTTCTCCTAAATTTCCAATTTTATTGTTGTTACTTCCATTATTAAATTGGTGAACTTTAAGAAAAAAAATGATGACATACAAAATTCTGTCATTTAGTCAATAAAGACTATTCATCCAAACCTTTATCTATTATACATTAAGAACTGAACATAGAGGGCAGCTGGGTAGCTCAGTGGATTGAGAGCCAGGCCTAGAGATGGGAGGTCCTAGGTTCAAATCTGAACTCAGACACTTCCCAGCTGTGTGACCCTGGGCAAGTCACTTGACCCCCATTGCCTACCCTTACCACTCTTCTGCCTTGGAGCCAATATACAGTATTGACTCCAAGACGGAAGGTAATGGTTTTAAAAAAAAAATAACTGAACATAAATGTTTCAATGTAATTTTCAACTACCAATAATGCACATATATTATAATTTATCTTTAGTACATTCACATTTATTAATAGGGTCTTGAAAACATTCATTGTGATTTAACTATTTTAGAGTATTTACGACTCTATAAAAACACGCACCTCTACCATGTGACATATATAGGGAAGTTTCATTTTATCAGATGAAGCCATAAATTTCTTTAATTGCTTGTTTTAAAGCAATTCATTTTATAATAAAATATATTTTAAAATTCCAATTTTAGAATTGTTAATATGCTTTCACTATGATAAAGTATTTTTTTAAAAAAAATCATTTTTTAATTATTAAAGACTGCCCTATACTTATTCTAAAATAAATACAATTCAGTAAAGTACTATATTTTCTTTATTTTTGAATTAATTTTCATATTAAAGTTATGAAAAAATATTTCTACAGAAAGCAAAAAGCAATTCCATTCTGTGATTAGATTTATTTTCAAAACCCATATGAGTATTTTAGTCCATCTTGGGCTTCCCTCTTCTGACCTGTTCTCATCTTTTTTCCAGTCCTCTTCCTTCTTCCTTCTAGGGTTCATACATATAGATTTTTAATTCTGTCTGTCTGTCTCTCTGTCTGTCTGTCTGTTTCTCTCTTTGTCTATCTTCCTTTTCCTTTCTTCACATGTATGTGTATTAATTTGTATGTATAGCTATATATCTATATGAATATATATTTAAGTATATGCAGATAGTATAGAAACAGTTATATATGTATCTATATATAAGCACACATATATTGTGCATTTATGTGTATATTTATATATTAATGGAACTGTCATAGCCTTCATCTGTTAAACGTGATAACATCAACTACCAATGAACATATAGCATATAGCATATATAATCCACTTTGCTAAATATCAAGAAAAGTAAAAGATACTTCAGATCTCATAATAATTTTTATGATTTAGAAAATAAAACAAAGAATTTACATGTATATACATATGCATGTATATAAAAACACACACTTAGATAGGTAGTTAGATGGAGAGAGAGATGGATGGAAAGAGATAGACAGATAGAAGGATAGATAGATAGATAGATGGAGAGATGGATAGAAAGATAAATAGACAGACAAATAGAAGGATAGATAGATAGATAGATAGATAGATAGATAGATAGATAGATAGATAGACAGACAGACAGACAGCTAGCTAGAGAGATATAGTCTTCTCAATTCAATAACTGCCAGAATAAATGGAAAGTTTAAAGTTTATCATCCAATTCTTTCTAACTAAACAACCAAGACCCCCAAATCAGGACATCTATATTCATCTGCAATGTCTAAAAACTGATCCAAGGTTATCTCAGTTCTGTCTCAAAGTAATTGTTTTAGGATTTTGCTTAGAGGCGATCTCTTTGCCAAGTGGATGTTTTCAAATGTATAATAATACTTACATGGTAGTACTGTTTTAAACTAAGTTCAGATAGATGAAGAAAAATGTACTCAAATTTATGATATTAATTAATTGGCATAATCATCCATTTAGATAAACTATAACATTATAAAGAATCTAGAGAAAAATGATCAAATAATTTCATACATATTTAAGAGTCCGTTTTAAGTTCTACAATAATGTATCCTTAATTCTTTCTATTTTAGAGCAGATAATCATATTGGAAAGTGAATACTGTTCTTTCCTGATCAAAAAATGGTATATAAAGGACAAGTCAAAGACTATTTCCATATCTCCCTTCTACCCCCATTAGTTAACACCAAGTTACAATGATCATAATGTAGACTCACTCACACTACAAACAAAAATGCACCAGCTAAGAAAGTTTGCTAATTACAAGTCTATTTTGAAAGTGTCCAGTACTAAGACAACTTCATTTCCAAAAGTAACTCTGAGAAACTCACATACATTTAGAGTGTCAGGTGACGTGCCAGCTTTTTGGTCTCTATTTCTCCTGTGTGATCTTGAATCCTTGCAATGGAAATCATCATTTCTGGAGAAGAGAAGAAATTAAAACACTGCAGTAAGACAAAAGAAGATAGAATCTAACTTTCAGGTAACATCACATGAAATGTTAAATATGTCCACAGGTATATCCACCTAAGAGAGAATGTATACATGTCCCTATCTATTTATATAATGGTATTTCCATATATATCAATATATTTTATTAAATATTTCCCAATTATATGTAAAATTTGAGATTTTTAAGATTTTAAGTTCCCAATTCTTTCTCTTCCTCTTGTATCTTCCCTTTCCTTAAGAAGGAAAGCCTATATATATATATATATATATATATATATATATATATATATATATATATATATATATATATA
>NC_058135.1:264994250-265007264 GCF_016433145.1 Gracilinanus agilis
ATATATATATATATATATATATATATATATATATATATATATATATAGAGAGAGAGAGAGAGAGAGAGAGAGAGAGAGAGAGAGAGAGAGTCATACAAAATATGTTTCCATATTAGTTATGTTACAAAATATAATCTCCCAAAATAGAGTAAAAAAAGTATGTTTCAATCTGCAGAGTTCATCAGTTCTCTCTCTGGAGATTGATAGCATTTTAATCATGGGATTTTTGGAATTGTCTTGGGTCATTGTCTTGCTAAGAGTAGCCAAGTTTTTCACAGATGATAATCCTTACAATGTTGCTGTTATAATGTACAATGTTCTCTCAATTCTGTTCACTTCAATTTGCATGAGTTCATACAAGTCTTCCTAGGGTTTTTTTTCTTAAAATATCCTGTTTGTCTTTTCTTATTAGAGTTCCATCACAATCATGTCCTGCCATTTCCCAGTTCACAAGAATCCCCTCAGTTTCCAGTCCTTTGTCATCACAGAAAGAGGTGCTACAAATATTCTTGTTCAAAAAGATCCTTCTCTCCTTTCTTTAAAATATTTGGAATCTAGATCTAATAGTGATATTGCTGGGTAAAAACGTATACACCGTTGTTTTAGTCTTTTGAGTGTCATTATATCCCCTTTAAAAAGAAAATCTTGGTTGGATAATTCATAGAATATGTGATTTTGCTCTCCAAATTACCAAATTTATGATGGTGATAACCATCTCATACTCACCTGTTGACCAGGGCCAAACTCCAGATTAGAACAATCTCTAATTTTTTTGTTGATCCTCCTATTATCCTTGAACAGTCATGTAAATAGTCTAAGATACTGGAGAGGATGTTGTCTCTGGGTCAAAATACTTCAGGTCACATACAAATATGGTCCAAATTCCTAGTGCCACTCCACCACACACTCACCCTTAATTCCCTTAGGTGACCTTAAACAAGTCAATTAAGCACTCTCAGCCTCAAGTTCCTCCTCTGGAAAATGAGTAGTTTAAAATAATTGGTCTCTGAGGTGCTAGCTCTAAATTGAAGGCCTATGATAATGTTTCATGACAGGACTAGAAATCACAACCAAATGCTGGTTTTTACAATAATCCTTGTTGATGGCTGAGAAATTCATGGGCAAAAACTTCTGATGGGTCATTTCAGTGCCTCAACAGTCTACCTAATTGCCTGATGTGAAATATTGGATCTTATTAAAAGTAAGCCTTACTTCCATGAGAGAAATATCAACAGAACAGAATAGACAGAGTGGGTCCATTTTGGAGGATTGGTTATTGTTACAGAAAATTATGAATCACCATTAAGAATCAAGTCAAATCAAGTCAGCAAGCATTCATTATACATGTGTGAAATGACAAGTCACTAAGCTAAAGTTGTGAATAAAAATATATAAATATATAGATAAAAAATAAAAGCAAAAAAAAAAGACATTCACTGCTTTTAAGGAGTTTATCTTCTAATGGGGGAAAACAGTGCAGAACAGGAAGTTTTAAAAGAGGGATAGTGTTGGGAAAGCAGGGCAATGTGCCCACACAGGTGCATGGTGAAGGAAGAAATCCAGAGAGCCAGGAGTGAAGCCCAGAAAAAAATGAAGGTGTAAACACGGATGATCTGTGAACTTCATTAAAGTGGAGGTTTTAGAAGGAAGTGACCCATTAGATAAAGGAGTCATATGAGCATTTGTTGTCATTTCAATAATATTGAATTCTTCTTGATCCCAATTGGGGTTTTCTTCACAAATATACTGAAGTGATTTGCAACTTTCTTCTCCAGCTCATTTTACAAAAAAGGAAACTGAGTCACACACGTTTAGGTGACTTGCCCAGGGTCACAAAGCTAGTAAGTGTCTGATGATAGATTTGAATTCAGGTCTTCTTGAGGCTTGGGGCTCTACCCATCTAGCTGCCTAAGAAATCTATTGAAGAATGGTGAAAAAGTTATGAAAGGAGCACAGAGAAGAATGAAGAGGTAAAAAGACACTTGTACCTCATCCTCTTTATTCTGAATAATAATTATTAGGAAATTCTTAGCAGATAAAATTTAGAATCAATTTTTAATTTAACATACATTTATGAATTAGCAACTATGTATGATGAACCATGTTATGAGATGGACTTTATACTTTTGAATTTTAAAAGGTGGCTATTATATGCATAAAAATCTCTATGATAAAATGTAGACAGTGAATGAGGCAAATAAAAAGTCCAAGATTAATGATCTAAGAAAACTTGAGGAGCTATATGTTACATTCAACTCTTGAGGAAAAAGAAAGGTTCCATCCATATCTGACCTCAGCTTTGAAGGAAATGAAGAATCTCAGCAGTTGGAATTAGGATGGAATCATTCTTAATAATATCTCCCCATAGTCTCTTTGTATCAATTCACACTGCTGACTCACTCTCTCTCTCTCCTTAATACATCTTTCTCCCTAGGTTTTTATGGCATACTTCTTAGATAGATCTCTTTCTATTGATTTGATTACTTAATTTTGGTTCGTTTTTTCGTTCATCATTTATGCCCTGTGCAAATTAATCATGGGTGCTCCATAAGACTCAATCTGAGGCCTTTTTCTTTCCAATCTCTATTTTCCTTCTTGTGATCTCAGTTCCCACACATCCCTTGAGGGACATACTCAGTGATCATTTCTCTATAATTGGTTCTTAGATAGATTATAGATCTATAGTTAATATATTGATAATATACAATCTTAGACTCTTCCATAATATACATCCAACCTAATTTTCCAGTCTCGAAGTACCTATTGAGAGTCTATAAATGGATATCTTGAAGCTTTCTCAAGTATACTATGTCAAAAGTCTACTTTATATCATACCTCTCTTCTCACCTTAATGTTTACCACTCCTTCAAACCTCCCTCTTTCTTCTGAATGATTCACATCCAGGTTCAAAAGCTGGGAATTATACATAACACTTCACAGCTCCTCTCATGTTCTTCCAGTTCTTTTTCTTCTAAATTTCTTGTTTTTTTTTAATATCCTTTTTTGGACCTCTTCCAGGGGTTCATCTTGTGTTTGACATCCTTTCACATTTTCCTTTGAGGCTTCACACATTTTCATTTTCTTTTTGCTTTCCTCTTCTAAGTTTCTATTTTGGTCATCTCTCTTATTGAGATATTTTTGTAGCATCAGGCATTTTCTCTGTCATTTGCTCATTTTAAGGTTATTCCTTCCCTTGCTTTTATATATATATATATATATATGCTGAAGCATACTCTGTTTCTGGTGTGGAGGGAGTACTGTCCAGTGCTGATACTCTGCCCGGAATTGGCTTTAGGTATCTGGGTTTCAGAGTGAGCACTCTGCAGAGGTGGCCTTGGCTGGGCATTGTATAGATGTTTAAAACTGTTCAGTCCAAACTGTAGGAGTTGGGTTCTTCTCAATCCAGTGAGACTGTAACTTGTTGGACTGTGTTCCCCCCAATGCTGCTTGTTTGGGATTAAAACTGGCCTCTCTTCTTGCTGAATTATTCAGGGTCCTTTTCCTCCCACTGCCACTTGTTCTGTATTTGGTTTCCACTCTTACCTTGCTGAGGATGGACCAATCCTGATCTGTGTTTTCCCCTGCTGTTGGCTCAATATTACATCCCGGTCCTGCTGAGGCTTGCTCAGTGCTTTCTCTTTCTACCTAGTGATGTGAATCCTTCTTGCTGCCTCTTCACATTGTTCTGGGCTGGCCACATTGTATGTTGGTTCGGCCACTCCAGTATAACTTTTGAGTCATTTCTTTCTTTTTTTTTTTTTTTTGGTAGTCATTTGGAGGGTGATTGGTAGGCTTCCCGTGTTTCTTACTTTGCCATCTTGGCTGATCTGCCACTACTATGGACTCTGTTACTGTCACTTTTGCTGCAGATAATATTTCCTGGTCCTTCTGATAATTAGTGTCCTCTACCTCTTCCAATTATTATCTATCTATCTATCTATCTATCTATCTATCTATCTATCTATGTTTGTTTGGATGCATTATTCCCCCAAAAATATGCAAGTTATTTGAAACAAAGCTCCATTTTTTTCAGATGAACTTTGTGTCCCTAGGAACTCTCATTCTGTTTTGTACATGGTAGAAGACTGAATTGGATTGGACCAGATTATATGTACAAAGGACACCCTGTATGAATATAAGTGTTGAGAAAGAAAATGGCAACAGGTAGTAATGTAGTGTAGAATATGGGTGACGAATCTTTTGTGATTCAAAGGAGATGTTCAAAATAGACAAAAATTGGTGGGAATCAAGTTGAATGGACCCATAAACATGAGGAAGCTAACATCTTTTAAAAATTTAATTCTATAGGTGATGGGAATTCTTTGAGTTTTATGTGTTTTAGTAAATTTAGTAATTTGAGTCTGTCATTTAGTATAGTATATTTCTAGGTAGTCAAAAGAATAAGAGTTCCCAAAAAGGAACATACTGGAAAAATAGTTAAACTTCACTATAAATTCTTTGAGGAGAGTGACTGATTCATTTTTGTCTTTTGTATCGCTATTGCTTAGCACAGTGCCTGGAACATTTTGTCATTTCCATAATTAGTAGTACCATCTGTATTGTATTTGTATTATAAGACTAGACCAGTGATCTCATTAAGGCAGTTGGTAGCAGTGGAAAGAGTTCTGTGCCCGGAGCAGAAATATTCTAGTTCAAATACAGCCTAAGATGCTCATTAACAATGCAAGTCACTTGCCATGTGTTTGCTTCAGTTTTTTTTTTTCAGTTATAAAATGAGAATAATGGTAACATATTTCGTGTTGTTCTAAGGATAAAGTAAGATGATATTTATAAAAAGTGCTTAGTGGGGCAGCTGGGTAGCTCAGTGGAGTGAGAGTCAGGCCTAGAGACAGGAGGTCCTAGGTTCAAATCCAGCCTCAGCCACTTCCCAGCTGTGTGACCCTGGGCAAGTCACTTGACCCCCATTGCCCACCCTTACCAATCATCCACCTATGAGACAATACACTGAAGTACAAGGGTTTTAAAAAAAGTGCTTAGTATATGGGCCTGACACATAGTAGGTTCTCTATAAATGGTTACTCTCTCTATGTTCCTCTCCCCATCTTGATATATGGAGCTTTCTGTGATGGACCCCCTTTAGCAATACAACAAGTTGGGAAGCTGAAAGGTTAATGGACTTGTTTAAAGTCTAATAGTAATCAGAAGAAAGTCTCAGATTCATGTCTTCCTGATTACAAAGACAGCTCTCTATTTACTGTGCTATTCTGTCTCTTGCCTAGAACATGGAGGATAATTAATATTTTTCTTGAATGGATTTGATTTCACATGTATAACAAATGATCCACTGAAGTTTTGTACTGTCAACAGCACCTGAATTTAACCTTAGTGCCAATTTCCCAGCACTCAAGATTCTTCAAATTATATTATACTTCAAAATTTCTTCTACTGACAAATTTTCTATAATACTGTAACATAAAGCACAATTCACTATCTTTTACTACGAAGTGTAAATGAACTAGCTTTTGCAAGCATCATCCTAACTGGAAGTACTACTGCTAGATTCATTTAAAAAATAACAACAAAAAATCAATGAATAGAATTCACTTGGGTTGGCTCAGTGGAGTATGCAGGGAAGAGAAGATAAATGGCTAGTACTATTTCCTGTTCTCATTTTGACAGTTCTTTCTTATTGATAAATTGGACAAAAAAAATCTCAATCTCCATCTGACCTTTCTTGAATTAGGTAAGAACACCCCAAGGAGGCTGAACTCTGAAAGTGAAAACCAAAGATGGAGGAAAGACAAAAATGTCCATTTATTTATTTATTTTTACCTAAAAGAGAATCTAAGAATAATGGCAAAGTACCTGATCACAGTAAGAAAACAACAACAACTTGGTAAAATTATGAGTTTGGCCACTCATTATGTCCATTTGGGCCTTCTTGATCCCTCTTTATCCTGGTCATCTTCCTACATGTCCATCAACTCTTTTGTCTCCTTCTCTTAATCATCATCTATGACTTGTCGTCAGATTGTACATTTGTCCCAAACCAATTCTAAGTTCTTTTCTATGTTACTACTGGCAATACTTCTTCCTTAGATCTGGAGTGTGAATTCAAATGCTTTCCAAAGATATTTCCTAGTTATGAAACTGGTAAAGTCATTCAGCCTTTCAGAGTCTGTTTCCTCATTTGTAAAATGCTGAGGTTGGATTCAATAATTTATAAGGTGGCTTACAACTCTAGATCTATTATCCTATAATCTCAAAAACTCCCATAGGTTTAATTATCATCTCTATACAGATGGCTCCAAGATCTAAATATAAAGGCTTAATCTCCAACCTAAGCTCCAGTCTCAGAGCACAATTATCTATTGGATAACTAGAAGTAGATGTTCCATATTCTTGTGAAACCTAACTTATCCAAAACAGAACTCATCTCTTTTTGCTTCAAATCATACATCTTCCTTATTTCTTTATTTATCTCAAGGACACTATCATCTTTATAATGGAACAAATCATAACTTTATATTTATCCTAAATTGTTCATTATTTAATATTCAATCAGTGACCTAATCTTGTTGATTCTACTTCCTATAATATCCTTTTTATTTTCCCCCTTCTTTTTACCAATGTGGCCATCCCTCAATTTCAGGTTTTCATATCTTTCACCAGGAGTACAACAACAATCTCTTAATTTCATCCTGCTAACACAGATCTTTACCCTGTTACATTCATACAACTTGGAAATGATAAAATGATAATACTAACACCTGAATTGGACCATACCATTCATTATTGTTATTATTGTTTCTAGGTTAAAATATAAATCCTTCCACTTAGTTTCAATTTATGAAACATCACTTTTTCCAAATCAGTAAAAACAATCAAATAAACAAGACTTTGAATCCATACCTGATGAATATAATTGATCATGAGTATAATTGAACTAAACTGTGTCATTAAAGGAAAAAGAGTCTTGGCTAATAGAAACTGAACTTTCTGTAGATTCCAAGAGCCTCATCCCTTCTTGAGTGAAAAGTAGTGTGAAAACTTTATTATGGTAAAGTCATAGCCGCAGCAATGGATAATGGGATAGATTAGGAAACATTTCTCTCCCCTCATAAAATTGAGGGGTGTCCCAAGAGGAACCAGCTTCCCTTCCTGGTAAAAATAAAACACCTGAAATTTCAGATATTTTTACATTTCTATATGTACATATTATTTTCTCCAGGGGAATGTAGGCTCTTTAAAGATTTATTTGTCTCTATTGAATCTAGAATAGTATCTCAAATATCATATATACTTGAAAAATGCTCTTCGATGGATGGCTAGATAATGATAATGCCACACACTAGCAGAATTTTAACTGAAATTCATATAATTGGATAGAAAAGGAATCAACAGCCAAAGCAAGTAGGAAAAATATTAATGAAGCATGGGAAAAAATAGATTGTGTTTTATGGTGGTCATAATAATTTCCTTAAAAACATACACAATTGTTCCTTTCACAAGTTTTATTTTTCTGAATGGTTCATTTCAATTCAATAAATGCTGGTGAAATGAGTATTATATAAAAAACATTCTGAAAGCAGTGGGGGTTCCTATTAAAATTAATAAAACATGGTACCTGACATAATGAAGCTTGTAATATTATACAGGGACAAGACACATCAGTGCTTCTACCAAATAAGACAGTAAAGACATAAGAGTGATACTATAAATGTGTTTCAGGGAAAGAAAACAAGTCATTAGGTGCATCAGCTAATGTGATATAGAATATATGGCATTTATCATGAGTCTAAAAAAAGCATTTGTTTCATGGATTTGAATGAGTCAAAATGGAACATGAAATAAAAGACAGACTAGGAATGTTTTAGAAATGTTTTAGCAGGTAGAAGGCATGGACACTGAGCAAGATATGGTACATGGGCTGGTTTATCAAGATTGTAAAGTTATTCAATTATCACACCTATTTGTAGCCTATTAAAGCTTAAAATTACAGATAGATTTTTGGGACACCCTCTATAATACATAGGGAAATTTGGTGAGACAAGGTTGAATTGATACAGTGTTCTCCATCCCTGAAGACCTGGAAGACCAGGCTGATGTGTGAATATTTTGTTTGTTCACTTTGATTCATATTTGCCATTTTGGTGATTTAGGGAATGTCAAGTGTGGAAACTTTCTCCAAAAAGGCAGAGATGCTACTCATCTATGGTTATAGCCTTAGGGAAGTACTTGGCACAATAAGAATTTAGATGACTTCATGGACAAAGGAAGTATATGTCATAAATAAGACTAGAGTCCAAGATTTTCTTACTCCTAATTTCCTCTATTCAGAACAAAATGGTGAAGATTAATTTAAAGAGGTCTAGTGCGTGTCTGCAATAACATATTTTGTTCTAATTTTCATTATGGATTAAAACTTGTTCATAATAGAATTGCCAATAATAAGTATTTGGTAATATGCCTGCCCCTTTCATCTTCTGGTCCCTATTTATAGCAAGAAAAGAGAGGAATTGCATCTGATTTTCTGTTCCTCCAAGAATAGATTCCCAACAAACAGATGCTTTTATGCCAATTGCATTCACTCTTACATTAAATTCAGGTTTATAGGGGAGGTATATTGAAATACCAAGAAAGATTAATCAAGGCTATTTAATTCAGTGATGAGATACATTCAAGAGATATTTCAAGTTGGGTTAAATTAAGACTATTAATGTATGGAAAGTCTCCTTTGCTCAAAAACATATGTAGGGGCTCTAGAAATTAAGCAAAATAGATCTAAATGAAATAATTTTATGAAGTTCCTGGGATATGTGGATTAGTATCCTGAATGAACAAGGTACTGTGGCTATGGTTTTGCTATAGTAGGTAGCACTGCTTCATGAATTTAAAATTTAGGAAAATATGTACCAGAATCTTGCCTCTGACACTTTCTATTTGACCATGGAGTAAAATTCTAAGCCTTGGTTTTCATATTTCTAAAAGGATGAAAAGAAAATACCTCTCTCATGATATTATCATGAGGATCAAATGAGATACATATGCAAAATATTTTTAAATCCTTAATGAGACCTGGGTTCAGAATCTTACTTTGGCACATATTATCTTTGTGACTTTGGGAATTTAATCTCTCGACTTAAATTCCTTCATCAGCAAAATGAGGGGGTCCGAATATATAAACTAAATTTTCTTACATCCTTCATATTATTTATGATCCCATGATGGCACATTAAAATTTCTTATCATAATAAAATAATATTTATAATCATTATTACTGATGATAAGTTGTAGTTTATAAAAGAAAATACAATCATAAAACTAAAGTAAATCATTCTATAGAAAAAAATATTATTTCTAGGTTAAACTTAACTTTCTTCACCCCATGCTAAGTGACAAGTCTAATGATTAACTGCATTTAGAAGCTAGATACTTTGATCTTTTAAAGAGGTCACCAGTTTTTATAAGTTTAAGTCCATGGGATGATCATGTCCAAATAGAAAAGGTCAGAAGAAATATGAATTGACTGGAGGAAAAATAGTTAACCTGTATGTCAGAGCAGAATGAGGAGATGCTATCAGATACTACAAGTTCTGTTTTTAAGCTTTACTCCACCACACTGACCCTCCACTTCTCCAATTCCAGGCAGGTTTTCTGTTTTGTTAATGATAAGTCTCTCTATCCCAATCTTGTTCCAACTTCTAAGTGCAAACTTCTGAGTTTCCAATCTCTTCTTGACCCTTACCTTCGATGCACTTGATCCCATCTGGACCAATATGACCCTGACCTCTCTCCAGCCTACCACTGCTGTTTTTCCAGATCTCAATGTTTGTTTCCAGCTTTGGCCTGGTACCCTGACCTTGACTGCCCATTACTCCCTTTGCTCAGTGGCTTGGCATCTGTGCTATATCCTGACTGTGATTAATTCTGGGATCCTTGCTCAGCAAGAAAGGCCACACTCTCTTCCCTTGACAACAAAGGTGAAAACAAGCAGAACACACTGAAGATGGGAGATGTCAGCAGCATTTCTGATCCTTGCAATCAATCCCACCTAGTCAACCATATGGAAAAAAAAAGAAGAAGGGGAAAAAAACCAAACCAAACCAAAACAAAACAAACAACCTCATCTGGCTTCTACAAGACAGTTTTTTTGGAATTCTTTGCTGAAGTTGACTGCTTTATTATGCTAAAAAAATAAGTCCATACATTTTCTTTCAGGCTAGATTGCAAACTGCATGAGGTGAATGACTGAGTCTTAAGTCTTACTTATTGTAGTAGAATGCTCTGAAATGTTTGAGAAATATGTTAATTGAATTGTGGTGGGAATTTTAGTTTCCATGGTGGTGATTCTGTCCCTTCAAAGTCCAAAGAAGCATTCTCCTGAGTAGGAAAGAAAATAATGATGATTATAATAATAATAATACCAAAATAATCAAGTTCCTTGATTTTTACAAAGCAGTGAATATATGTTATTTCATGTGACCTTTACAACAACCCTAGGAAAGAGGTGCTCTTATCATGTACATTTTAAAAATGAAGAAACTAAGGTTGAATGAGGTTTAGCAACTTGGTCAGGTTACACAACCAATAAATGCCTGAGGCAGGAATTGAATGAAAAGCCTTTTGTACTGCAAATTTAGTGCTCATACCCATTTCATCATTTAGTGCATACCCAGATACTTAAAAAGGTAGTCAAAGTTTTCTGAGTCATTTTCTGTGCCTCCTGATCCAGTTTAATTTCCATTAAAGCTTAGTGGATTTAGTATTCTAGTCACTTGAGGTATTTCTGCAAAGATCATAATTTATCAGGAAGTTGGGTTAAATATGATTGAACTAATTTACTTCAGAAAATTTTTTATCTATGCTTCTAATATGTTTACAGGACATCTTTAAGCTTTTTGAGATTTTTGAGAAAAAAAATGATCTTTCTCCTTAGGAAGTGTATTACCTGACTGAAAAGACATGTTTTATACATTGAATACAACTAGAGAGTGCCAGGTAGTATACAAATAATTGTTAGGGGTGGAGAACATATTCTAAATGCAACTGAATTCACTGGATTGGAATCTTAGATTCTTCACTAATTACATTTTTTAAGGGAGAGATGTGAGAATCACAGAAATTAAAAATAATCTTAGGGAGATTCCAATCTAAGGGTTCTTAACTTGGGGACTGTAGGCCCCTAAGGAGTTTTTTTAACAAATCTCTCCCGGTTTGCAAGTTTGGATGGGGAAAATTGCATCTTTATATCAATATAATTTCTATATATTCCTTTATGTTGCTATGTATTGTAATTTACATATTTAAATTCTTAGATGAGTTCCATCGGTTTCACCAGACTGCCTAATGGTCTATGATATGAAATATGTTTAAGAATAAATTCTCTAGTTAATTCTCCCCTGCCCTTTCCACAGATGATGAAGATGAAGAAAAAAGGGTTTCCCTTCTAGTCTCATATCAATTAGTTTTCATCCAATAAAATGAAAAATTTTTAGAACCAAGTGTGGTAATATAAAATGAAAAGTGAATGTTTCTGATTTCAAGAAATTTATATTCCATTGTTTAGTCAGTATATATTTAGATAAGTAAATATAAAATAGATGTAAAATGTTAGAAACAATTTTGAAGGGACAAACATTTGTGGGAACAAGGAATTGGCTCATATGGAAGTTGACACATTCTAAAATGCTGATGAGGTAAAATAAAAACAATCAAAACAAAACATATCAGGTGTGTAGGGGACAATCTATTCAAAGACATGGAGTTGGTAGGTGAAATTATAAATTTAGGGAAAAGAAAGTAAATCCTTTTGAATAGAATGCAGAAGAAAAAATAATAAGCAAGCAACTTGGAAACAGAGGTTTGTGTCAGGTTATCAAAGACTTTAAATGCCAAAAAAAAGTGGAGCTTAGGTTTTATCCTAGAGACAACAGTACATGAAGCTTTTCAGTATGAGTGACATGGTCACATCTGGGCATTATAAATATCAATCTGGCAACCAGGCAAGGCAGGATTAGAGAAAGAAGAGGCTTGATGGATGGAAATGAAGGAGTGGCCCAGAGGAGAGCTAAATAGGACCCGAACTAGGGCTGTAAAATTATGAAGGTATAACTTGAGCAAGTAGAGTGGGCTTTCGTGTATTAATTCATTGATTTCTGGACTAGAGTCATGCAGGATAGAAAATAATGGATGGGATGCACATGACACCTTTGGAGGATGTATCATTACTGAGGAGATCAAAGATCCATTTAAATTTTATTTTACTGACATGGGAAACAGCCAGCAAGGAAATTCCCTCTGCCTGTTCATATTGTCATCTTTTCTCTAATTTATCTTCTTGGAAAGTTACCTAGGACACTGAAAGACGTAGGGTGACACAGTGAACGTACAGTAAAGGAAGAGCTTCAAATAAGAGGCAGAATGGTCCTATGGATAGAAAGCAACCATAATAACCCATAAAAATATCTATTCCTCCAGCAAATTTTGTATACATACACATATATACACACATACATGTACATATACACACACATATGTACATACATACACACATACATGTACATATATGCATATATATACATATCTATCTATCTATCTATCTGTAATTTGGACTATCTTGAATATTCCATCATTTGCAGATAGTATCTTCTAGCAAGAGGTTCAGTGAGCCTTTCTATTTATTTTGCTGATGTTCAGAAGTTCTTCATTGGGAAGAAGAAACAAAACAAAATCATGACTCCCTAGTTTATAATTCCTTACTCTAAGTCAGAACAAACAGATGAGAAATAAAGGTCTGAAAAAAATCACCTTGGAAAAATCACTGTGTTCCATATAATTCAACAAGAATATTTATAAAGTCCTGAGTTGACTTTATAGGTGAGAGACCATCAAACCTAACTAAATGGAATAACTCTAGCTCTCCATCACAGAAAGCATGTGTGAAGATGACTGAGTTTCTTGTAAGCAATAGTCTTTCTTCCTTCCTTCCTTCCTTCCTTCCTTCCTTCCTTCCTTCCTTCCTTCCTTCCTTCCTTCCTTCCTTCCTTCCTT